>NW_026777429.1:300000-484088 GCF_028023285.1 Balaenoptera ricei | reverse complement strand
CTGTGGGTCTAGATATGGTCAATCCAGGTTGCATCACAGCCCCTGAACGCATTGTGTAAGAATTTCTCTCTCTTTCACTGTCTTTGTTTCATGGGTTTTTCAAAGTAATTTATTTTTATAATGGGGTTTAGCTGCTTTTCACTGCTGTGTTTATGCCGCTTTACACCCACTTGACATACTAACAGAGAGATATCAATACATAGGTTTTAAGATTATTACTAGTCAGATATATTCTTGTGCGGTGAATAGGGCGTGTTGAGTCCAGTTCTCTGAGCAAGGAGTAGGTCTTCTCTATTACATATTGGTTTTATGGAACGGTATCTGAGCTAATTTGAAACCCTTGTTTTATGTATCACCCCACCTCACCTTTCCCGTTAAGCAGCCATAGTGTGTTTTCTGCATGTGTGACTCTGTTCTGTTTTGTAATTCAGTTCAAGTGTAACGGTTTTTACATTCCCTCTATAAGTGATACCTTATGAGAAGTGTCCTTTTCTGTGTGACTTATTTCACTTAGAATCGTCGTACCTAAATCCACTCATCATGCTGCTACTAGCCTTATGACATTGATTTCCTGGCTGAGTGATATTCCATTGTACATTAGGACCACAACTTCTTTATCCATTTTTCTCTTTCCTGGGATATTGAAGGTGGAATGAAGTGGAGGTCCTTGTCAACAGAGCAGCCCTAAACTTTGGGGTGCTTGTGTCTTGCTGATTTTTCATTTTCCCAATTTATACCCCCATGAGTGGAAGTGCCCTATGCTCTCTAAGCTGTGTTTTTTAGATGTTTCAGGACACACCGTACACTTCTCCAGAGTGGCTGTTGGCAATTTACATCCCGCCCATCAGTGTAGCAAGGCTCCCATTTCTCCATGGCCTGTCCTGTATTTCTGGTTTTGAGACTTTTTTCAGCATGGCCCTTTTGAGCGATGGGTAGCGAGTCTTCTTTGTAGCCCTGATTTGCCTTTCCAGGTTGCTTGGTTGGCCAAAAAGGGCGTATGCGTTTTTTTCCTAAATATATTCAGGAAAAAACGCATACGCCCTTTCTGGCCAAGGGCATCATTGTCAACGTTTTGCCGCTTTTCATGTGCTTTAAAGGCGATTCGAATCTACCTCCTGAAATCTGTTTCCTGCAATTCTGCCTTGATTTCAAATCCTCTTCTTTGCCTTCCCTCAATATATTTGTGGACGAGAGTTATCACTTATAACTCTGCAGGTTTGTGAATTGCAGTGCCCTGAAGCTCCATTTTACAACTCGCTTTTTTGGGAGCTGGCCGCAAAAGCGCAGGATGGCTTCAGGCCCTGTTCTGGTTCCGGGGGGCAGGCTGAGCCTGTGGTTAATTCTTCTTCCTGATGGGAAAATAGAGTGACCTGTGCCTGTCCCTACACCAAGAGCTAGTCTCTCATTGGTTCCAAGTCTTCCCGTTCATCCTCAGGACAAATTGCAACCTGTACGGAACAGGAGGTTAAAGGTGCTGATGCTCCAAGTAGGGAGATTGCTAGGAAAGCGGCTGGAATGGCGACCCCGGGCACAAGGAGAAGAGAAATGAGGTGCGTTTTAGAAACCTTTCCCCATCACATGGTGTACCATCTTTTTGTTTTCTCATGCATGTTTTCGATGTAGGAATATGCCCTTGAACCTGGAGATTTGGGACCCATGCGATGGGTACCACACTGTATTACTTTAAAGGGTCTGCGTTTGCTCACCCAACCTCACCAAACCTCTCAGCCCCAAGAGTGTCCACCCTTATGTCTCATCCAGCTGTGGGTCTAGATATGGTCAATCCAGGTTGCATCACAGCCCCTGAACGCATTGTGTAAGAATTTCTCTCTCTTTCACTGTCTTTGTTTCATGGGTTTTTCAAAGTAATTTATTTTTATAATGGGGTTTAGCTGCTTTTCACTGCTGTGTTTATGCCGCTTTACACCCACTTGACATACTAACAGAGAGATATCAATACATAGGTTTTAAGATTATTACTAGTCAGATATATTCTTGTGCGGTGAATAGGGCGTGTTGAGTCCAGTTCTCTGAGCAAGGAGTAGGTCTTCTCTATTACATATTGGTTTTATGGAACGGTATCTGAGCTAATTTGAAACCCTTGTTTTATGTATCACCCCACCTCACCTTTCCCGTTAAGCAGCCATAGTGTGTTTTCTGCATGTGTGACTCTGTTCTGTTTTGTAATTCAGTTCAAGTGTAACGGTTTTTACATTCCCTCTATAAGTGATACCTTATGAGAAGTGTCCTTTTCTGTGTGACTTATTTCACTTAGAATCGTCGTACCTAAATCCACTCATCATGCTGCTACTAGCCTTATGACATTGATTTCCTGGCTGAGTGATATTCCATTGTACATTAGGACCACAACTTCTTTATCCATTTTTCTCTTTCCTGGGATATTGAAGGTGGAATGAAGTGGAGGTCCTTGTCAACAGAGCAGCCCTAAACTTTGGGGTGCTTGTGTCTTGCTGATTTTTCATTTTCCCAATTTATACCCCCATGAGTGGAAGTGCCCTATGCTCTCTAAGCTGTGTTTTTTAGATGTTTCAGGACACACCGTACACTTCTCCAGAGTGGCTGTTGGCAATTTACATCCCGCCCATCAGTGTAGCAAGGCTCCCATTTCTCCATGGCCTGTCCTGTATTTCTGGTTTTGAGACTTTTTTCAGCATGGCCCTTTTGAGCGATGGGTAGCGAGTCTTCTTTGTAGCCCTGATTTGCCTTTCCAGGTTGCTTGGTTGGCCAAAAAGGGCGTATGCGTTTTTTTCCTAAATATATTCAGGAAAAAACGCATACGCCCTTTCTGGCCAAGGGCATCATTGTCAACGTTTTGCCGCTTTTCATGTGCTTTAAAGGCGATTCGAATCTACCTCCTGAAATCTGTTTCCTGCAATTCTGCCTTGATTTCAAATCCTCTTCTTTGCCTTCCCTCAATATATTTGTGGACGAGAGTTATCACTTATAACTCTGCAGGTTTGTGAATTGCAGTGCCCTGAAGCTCCATTTTACAACTCGCTTTTTTGGGAGCTGGCCGCAAAAGCGCAGGATGGCTTCAGGCCCTGTTCTGGTTCCGGGGGGCAGGCTGAGCCTGTGGTTAATTCTTCTTCCTGATGGGAAAATAGAGTGACCTGTGCCTGTCCCTACACCAAGAGCTAGTCTCTCATTGGTTCCAAGTCTTCCCGTTCATCCTCAGGACAAATTGCAACCTGTACGGAACAGGAGGTTAAAGGTGCTGATGCTCCAAGTAGGGAGATTGCTAGGAAAGCGGCTGGAATGGCGACCCCGGGCACAAGGAGAAGAGAAATGAGGTGCGTTTTAGAAACCTTTCCCCATCACATGGTGTACCATCTTTTTGTTTTCTCATGCATGTTTTCGATGTAGGAATATGCCCTTGAACCTGGAGATTTGGGACCCATGCGATGGGTACCACGCTGTATTACTTTAAAGGGTCTGCGTTTGCTCACCCAACCTCACCAAACCTCTCAGCCCCAAGAGTGTCCACCCTTATGTCTCATCCAGCTGTGGGTCTAGATATGGTCAATCCAGGTTGCATCACAGCCCCTGAACGCATTGTGTAAGAATTTCTCTCTCTTTCACTGTCTTTGTTTCATGGGTTTTTCAAAGTAATTTATTTTTATAATGGGGTTTAGCTGCTTTTCACTGCTGTGTTTATGCCGCTTTACACCCACTTGACATACTAACAGAGAGATATCAATACATAGGTTTTAAGATTATTACTAGTCAGATATATTCTTGTGCGGTGAATAGGGCGTGTTGAGTCCAGTTCTCTGAGCAAGGAGTAGGTCTTCTCTATTACATATTGGTTTTATGGAACGGTATCTGAGCTAATTTGAAACCCTTGTTTTATGTATCACCCCACCTCACCTTTCCCGTTAAGCAGCCATAGTGTGTTTTCTGCATGTGTGACTCTGTTCTGTTTTGTAATTCAGTTCAAGTGTAACGGTTTTTACATTCCCTCTATAAGTGATACCTTATGAGAAGTGTCCTTTTCTGTGTGACTTATTTCACTTAGAATCGTCGTACCTAAATCCACTCATCATGCTGCTACTAGCCTTATGACATTGATTTCCTGGCTGAGTGATATTCCATTGTACATTAGGACCACAACTTCTTTATCCATTTTTCTCTTTCCTGGGATATTGAAGGTGGAATGAAGTGGAGGTCCTTGTCAACAGAGCAGCCCTAAACTTTGGGGTGCTTGTGTCTTGCTGATTTTTCATTTTCCCAATTTATACCCCCATGAGTGGAAGTGCCCTATGCTCTCTAAGCTGTGTTTTTTAGATGTTTCAGGACACACCGTACACTTCTCCAGAGTGGCTGTTGGCAATTTACATCCCGCCCATCAGTGTAGCAAGGCTCCCATTTCTCCATGGCCTGTCCTGTATTTCTGGTTTTGAGACTTTTTTCAGCATGGCCCTTTTGAGCGATGGGTAGCGAGTCTTCTTTGTAGCCCTGATTTGCCTTTCCAGGTTGCTTGGTTGGCCAAAAAGGGCGTATGCGTTTTTTTCCTAAATATATTCAGGAAAAAACGCATACGCCCTTTCTGGCCAAGGGCATCATTGTCAACGTTTTGCCGCTTTTCATGTGCTTTAAAGGCGATTCGAATCTACCTCCTGAAATCTGTTTCCTGCAATTCTGCCTTGATTTCAAATCCTCTTCTTTGCCTTCCCTCAATATATTTGTGGACGAGAGTTATCACTTATAACTCTGCAGGTTTGTGAATTGCAGTGCCCTGAAGCTCCATTTTACAACTCGCTTTTTTGGGAGCTGGCCGCAAAAGCGCAGGATGGCTTCAGGCCCTGTTCTGGTTCCGGGGGGCAGGCTGAGCCTGTGGTTAATTCTTCTTCCTGATGGGAAAATAGAGTGACCTGTGCCTGTCCCTACACCAAGAGCTAGTCTCTCATTGGTTCCAAGTCTTCCCGTTCATCCTCAGGACAAATTGCAACCTGTACGGAACAGGAGGTTAAAGGTGCTGATGCTCCAAGTAGGGAGATTGCTAGGAAAGCGGCTGGAATGGCAACCCCGGGCACAAGGAGAAGAGAAATGAGGTGCGTTTTAGAAACCTTTCCCCATCACATGGTGTACCATCTTTTTGTTTTCTAATGCATGTTTTCGATGTAGGAATATGCCCTTGAACCTGGAGATTTGGGACCCATGCGATGGGTACCACGCTGTATTACTTTAAAGGGTCTGCGTTTGCTCACCCAACCTCACCAAACCTCTCAGCCCCAAGAGTGTCCACCCTTATGTCTCATCCAGCTGTGGGTCTAGATATGGTCAATCCAGGTTGCATCACAGCCCCTGAACGCATTGTGTAAGAATTTCTCTCTCTTTCACTGTCTTTGTTTCATGGGTTTTTCAAAGTAATTTATTTTTATAATGGGGTTTAGCTGCTTTTCACTGCTGTGTTTATGCCGCTTTACACCCACTTGACACACTAACAGAGAGATATCAATACATAGGTTTTAAGATTATTACTAGTCAGATATATTCTTGTGCGGTGAATAGGGCGTGTTGAGTCCAGTTCTCTGAGCAAGGAGTAGGTCTTCTCTATTACATATTGGTTTTATGGAACGGTATCTGAGCTAATTTGAAACCCTTGTTTTATGTATCACCCCACCTCACCTTTCCCGTTAAGCAGCCATAGTGTGTTTTCTGCATGTGTGACTCTGTTCTGTTTTGTAATTCAGTTCAAGTGTAACGGTTTTTACATTCCCTCTATAAGTGATACCTTATGAGAAGTGTCCTTTTCTGTGTGACTTATTTCACTTAGAATCGTCGTACCTAAATCCACTCATCATGCTGCTACTAGCCTTATGACATTGATTTCCTGGCTGAGTGATATTCCATTGTACATTAGGACCACAACTTCTTTATCCATTTTTCTCTTTCCTGGGATATTGAAGGTGGAATGAAGTGGAGGTCCTTGTCAACAGAGCAGCCCTAAACTTTGGGGTGCTTGTGTCTTGCTGATTTTTCATTTTCCCAATTTATACCCCCATGAGTGGAAGTGCCCTATGCTCTCTAAGCTGTGTTTTTTAGATGTTTCAGGACACACCGTACACTTCTCCAGAGTGGCTGTTGGCAATTTACATCCCGCCCATCAGTGTAGCAAGGCTCCCATTTCTCCATGGCCTGTCCTGTATTTCTGGTTTTGAGACTTTTTTCAGCATGGCCCTTTTGAGCGATGGGTAGCGAGTCTTCTTTGTAGCCCTGATTTGCCTTTCCAGGTTGCTTGGTTGGCCAAAAAGGGCGTATGCGTTTTTTCCTGAATATATTCAGGAAAAAACGCATACGCCCTTTTTGGCCAAGGGCATCATTGTCAACGTTTTGCCGCTTTTCATGTGCTTTAAAGGCGATTCGAATCTACCTCCTGAAATCTGTTTCCTGCAATTCTGCCTTGATTTCAAATCCTCTTCTTTGCCTTCCCTCAATATATTTGTGGACGAGAGTTATCACTTATAACTCTGCAGGTTTGTGAATTGCAGTGCCCTGAAGCTCCATTTTACAACTCGCTTTTTTGGGAGCTGGCCGCAAAAGCGCAGGATGGCTTCAGGCCCTGTTCTGGTTCCGTGGGGCAGGCTGAGCCTGTGGTTAATTCTTCTTCCTGATGGGAAAATAGAGTGACCTGTGCCTGTCCCTACACCAAGAGCTAGTCTCTCATTGGTTCCAAGTCTTCCCGTTCATCCTCAGGACAAATTGCAACCTGTACGGAACAGGAGGTTAAAGGTGCTGATGCTCCAAGTAGGGAGATTGCTAGGAAAGCGGCTGGAATGGCGACCCCGGGCACAAGGAGAAGAGAAATGAGGTGCGTTTTAGAAACCTTTCCCCATCACATGATGTACCATCTTTTTGTTTTCTCATGCATGTTTTCGATGTAGGAATATGCCCTTGAACCTGGAGATTTGGGACCCATGCGATGGGTACCACGCTGTATTACTTTAAAGGGTCTGCGTTTGCTCACCCAACCTCACCAAACCTCTCAGCCCCAAGAGTGTCCACCCTTATGTCTCATCCAGCTGTGGGTCTAGATATGGTCAATCCAGGTTGCATCACAGCCCCTGAACGCATTGTGTAAGAATTTCTCTCTCTTTCACTGTCTTTGTTTCATGGGTTTTTCAAAGTAATTTATTTTTATAATGGGGTTTAGCTGCTTTTCACTGCTGTGTTTATGCCGCTTTACACCCACTTGACACACTAACAGAGAGATATCAATACATAGGTTTTAAGATTATTACTAGTCAGATATATTCTTGTGCGGTGAATAGGGCGTGTTGAGACCAGTTCTCTGAGCAAGGAGTAGGTCTTGTCTATTACATATTGGGTTTATGGAACGGTATCTGAGCTAATTTGAAACCCTTGTTTTATGTATCACCCCACCTCACCTTTCCCGTTAAGCAGTCATAGTGTGTTTTCTGCATGTGTGACTCTGTTCTGTTTTGTAATTCAGTTCAAGTGTAACGGTTTTGACATTCCCTCTATAAGTGATACCTTATGAGAAGTGTCCTTTTCTGTGTGACTTAGTTCACTTAGAATCGTCGTACCTAAATCCACTCATCATGCTGCTACTAGCCTTATGACATTGATTTCATGGCTGAGTGATATTCCATTGTACATAAGGACCACAACTTCTTTATCCATTTTTCTCTTTCCTGGGATATTGAAGGTGGAATGAAGTGGAGGTCCTTGTCAACAGAGCAGCCCTAAACTTTGGGGTGCTTGTGTCTTGCTGATTTTTCATTTTCCCAATTTATACCCCCATGAGTGGAAGTGCCCTATGCTCTCTAAGCTGTGTTTTTTAGATGTTTCAGGACACACCGTACACTTCTCCAGAGTGGCTGTTGGCAATTTACATCCCGCCCATCAGTGTAGCAAGGCTCCCATTTCTCCATGGCCTGTCCTGCATTTCTGGTTTTGAGACTTTTTTCAGCATGGCCCTTTTGACCGATGGGTAGCGAGTCTTCTTTGTAGCGCTGATTTGCCTTTCCAGGTTGCTTGGTTGGCCAAAAAGGGCGTATGCGTTTTTTCCTGAATATATTCAGGAAAAAACGCATACGCCCTTTTTGGCCAAGGGCATCATTGTCAACATTTTGCCGCTTTTCATGTGCTTTAAAGGCGATTCGAATCTACCTCCTGAAATCTGTTTCCTGCAATTCTGCCTTGATTTCAAATCCTCTTCTTTGCCTTCCCTCAATATATTTGTGGACGAGAATTATCATTTCTAACTCTGCAGGTTTGTGAATTGCAGTGCCCTGAAGCTCCATTTTACAACTCGCTTTTTTGGGAGCTGGCCGCAAAAGCGCAGGATGGCTTCAGGCCCTGTTCTGGTTCCGGGGGGCAGGCTGAGCCTGTGGTTAATTCTTCTTCCTGATGGGAAAATAGAGTGACCTGTGCCTGTCCCTACACCAAGAGCTAGTCCCTCATTGGTTCCAAGTCTTCCCGTTCATCCTCAGGACAAATTGCAACCTGTACGGAACAGGAGGTTAAAGGTGCTGATGCTCCAAGTAGGGAGATTGCTAGGAAAGCGGCTGGAATGGCGACCCCGGGCACAAGGAGAAGAGAAATGAGGTGCGTTTTAGAAACCTTTCCCCATCACATGGTGTACCATCTTTTTGTTTTCTCATGCATGTTTTCGATGTAGGAATATGCCCTTGAACCTGGAGATTTGGGACCCATGCGATGGGTACCACGCTGTATTGCTTTAAAGGGTCTGCGTTTGCTCACCCAACCTCACCAAACCTCTCAGCCCCAAGAGTGTCCACCCTTATGTCTCATCCAGCTGTGGGTCTAGATATGGTCAATCCAGGTTGCATCACAGCCCCTGAACGCATTGTGTAAGAATTTCTCTCTCTTTCACTGTCTTTGTTTCATGGGTTTTTCAAAGTAATTTATTTTTATAATGGGGTTTAGCTGCTTTTCACTGCTGTGTTTATGCCGCTTTACACCCACTTGACACACTAACAGAGAGATATCAATACATAGGTTTTAAGATTATTACTAGTCAGATATATTCTTGTGCGGTGAATAGGGCGTGTTGAGTCCAGTTCTCTGAGCAAGGAGTAGGTCTTGTCTATTACATATTGGTTTTATGGAACGGTATCTGAGCTAATTTGAAACCCTTGTTTTATGTATCACCCCACCTCACCTTTCCCGTTAAGCAGCCATAGTGTGTTTTCTGCATGTGTGACTCTGTTCTGTTTTGTAATTCAGTTCAAGTGTAACGGTTTTGACATTCCCTCTATAAGTGATACCTTATGAGAAGTGTCCTTTTCTGTGTGACTTAGTTCACTTAGAATCGTCGTACCTAAATCCACTCATCATGCTGCTACTAGCCTTATGACATTGATTTCATGGCTGAGTGATATTCCATTGTACATAAGGACCACAACTTCTTTATCCATTTTTCTCTTTCCTGGGATATTGAAGGTGGAATGAAGTGGAGGTCCTTGTCAACAGAGCAGCCCTAAACTTTGGGGTGCTTGTGTCTTGCTGATTTTTCATTTTCCCAATTTATACCCCCATGAGTGGAAGTGCCCTATGCTCTCTAAGCTGTGTTTTTTAGATGTTTCAGGACACACCGTACACTTCTCCAGAGTGGCTGTTGGCAATTTACATCCCGCCCATCAGTGTAGCAAGGCTCCCATTTCTCCATGACCTGTCCTGTATTTCTGGTTTTGAGACTTTTTTCAGCATGGCCCTTTTGAGCGATGGGTAGCGAGTCTTCTTTGTAGCCCTGATTTGCCTTTCCAGGTTGCTTGGTTGGCCAAAAAGGGCGTATGCGTTTTTTCCTGAATATATTCAGGAAAAAACGCATACGCCCTTTTTGGCCAAGGGCATCATTGTCAACGTTTTGCCGCTTTTCATGTGCTTTAAAGGCGATTCGAATCTACCTCCTGAAATCTGTTTCCTGCAATTCTGCCTTGATTTCAAATCCTCTTCTTTGCCTTCCCTCAATATATTTGTGGACGAGAGTTATCACTTATAACTCTGCAGGTTTGTGAATTGCAGTGCCCTGAAGCTCCATTTTACAACTCGCTTTTTTGGGAGCTGGCCGCAAAAGCGCAGGATGGCTTCAGGCCCTGTTCTGGTTCCGGGGGGCAGGCTGAGCCTGTGGTTAATTCTTCTTCCTGATGGGAAAATAGAGTGACCTGTGCCTGTCCCTACACCAAGAGCTAGTCTCTCATTGGTTCCAAGTCTTCCCGTTCATCCTCAGGACAAATTGCAACCTGTACGTAACAGGAGGTTAAAGGTGCTGATGCTCCAAGTAGGGAGATTGCTAGGAAAGCGGCTGGAATGGCAACCCCGGGCACAAGGAGAAGAGAAATGAGGTGCGTTTTAGAAACCTTTCCCCATCACATGGTGTACCATCTTTTTGTTTTCTAATGCATGTTTTCGATGTAGGAATATGCCCTTGAACCTGGAGATTTGGGACCCATGCGATGGGTACCACGCTGTATTACTTTAAAGGGTCTGCGTTTGCTCACCCAACCTCACCAAACCTCTCAGCCCCAAGAGTGTCCACCCTTATGTCTCATCCAGCTGTGGGTCTAGATATGGTCAATCCAGGTTGCATCACAGCCCCTGAACGCATTGTGTAAGAATTTCTCTCTCTTTCACTGTCTTTGTTTCATGGGTTTTTCAAAGTAATTTATTTTTATAATGGGGTTTAGCTGCTTTTCACTGCTGTGTTTATGCCGCTTTACACCCACTTGACACACTAACAGAGAGATATCAATACATAGGTTTTAAGATTATTACTAGTCAGATATATTCTTGTGCGGTGAATAGGGCGTGTTGAGTCCAGTTCTCTGAGCAAGGAGTAGGTCTTCTCTATTACATATTGGTTTTATGGAACGGTATCTGAGCTAATTTGAAACCCTTGTTTTATGTATCACCCCACCTCACCTTTCCCGTTAAGCAGCCATAGTGTGTTTTCTGCATGTGTGACTCTGTTCTGTTTTGTAATTCAGTTCAAGTGTAACGGTTTTTACATTCCCTCTATAAGTGATACCTTATGAGAAGTGTCCTTTTCTGTGTGACTTATTTCACTTAGAATCGTCGTACCTAAATCCACTCATCATGCTGCTACTAGCCTTATGACATTGATTTCCTGGCTGAGTGATATTCCATTGTACATTAGGACCACAACTTCTTTATCCATTTTTCTCTTTCCTGGGATATTGAAGGTGGAATGAAGTGGAGGTCCTTGTCAACAGAGCAGCCCTAAACTTTGGGGTGCTTGTGTCTTGCTGATTTTTCATTTTCCCAATTTATACCCCCATGAGTGGAAGTGCCCTATGCTCTCTAAGCTGTGTTTTTTAGATGTTTCAGGACACACCGTACACTTCTCCAGAGTGGCTGTTGGCAATTTACATCCCGCCCATCAGTGTAGCAAGGCTCCCATTTCTCCATGGCCTGTCCTGTATTTCTGGTTTTGAGACTTTTTTCAGCATGGCCCTTTTGAGCGATGGGTAGCGAGTCTTCTTTGTAGCCCTGATTTGCCTTTCCAGGTTGCTTGGTTGGCCCAAAAGGGCGTATGCGTTTTTTCCTGAATATATTCAGGAAAAAACGCATACGCCCTTTTTGGCCAAGGGCATCATTGTCAACGTTTTGCCGCTTTTCATGTGCTTTAAAGGCGATTCGAATCTACCTCCTGAAATCTGTTTCCTGCAATTCTGCCTTGATTTCAAATCCTCTTCTTTGCCTTCCCTCAATATATTTGTGGACGAGTGTTATCACTTATAACTCTGCAGGTTTGTGAATTGCAGTGCCCTGAAGCTCCATTTTACAACTCGCTTTTTTGGGAGCTGGCCGCAAAAGCGCAGGATGGCTTCAGGCCCTGTTCTGGTTCCGGGGTGAGGATGAGCCTGTGGTTAATTCTTCTTCCTGATGGGAAAATAGAGTGACCTGTGCCTGTCCCAACACCAAGAGCTAGTCTCTCACTGGTTCCCCATGTACCCGTTCATCCTCAGGACAAATTGCAACCTGTACGGAACAGGAGGTTAAAGGTGCTGATGCTCCAAGTAGGGAGATTGCTAGGAAAGCGGCTGGAATGGCGACCCCGGGCACAAGGAGAAGAGAAATGAGGTGCGTTTTAGAAACCTTTCCCCATCACATGGTGTACCATCTTTTTGTTTTCTCATGCATGTTTTCGATGTAGGAATATGCCCTTGAACCTGGAGATTTGGGACCCATGCGATGGGTACCACGCTGTATTACTTTAAAGGGTCTGCGTTTGCTCACCCAACCTCACCAAACCTCTCAGCCCCAAGAGTGTCCACCCTTATGTCTCATCCAGCTGTGGGTCTAGATATGGTCAATCCAGGTTGCATCACAGCCCCTGAACGCATTGTGTAAGAATTTCTCTCTCTTTCACTGTCTTTGTTTCATGGGTTTTTCAAAGTAATTTATTTTTATAACGGGGTTTAGCTGCTTTTCACTGCTGTGTTTATGCCGCTTTACACCAACTTGACACACTAACAGAGAGATATCAATACATAGGTTTTAAGATTATTACTAGTCAGATATATTCTTGTGCGGTGAATAGGGCGTGTTGAGACCAGTTCTCTGAGCAAGGAGTAGGTCTTGTCTATTACATATTGGGTTTATGGAACGGTATCTGATCTAATTTGAAACCCTTGTTTTATGTATCACCCCACCTCACCTTTCCCGTTAAGCAGTCATAGTGTGTTTTCTGCATGTGTGACTCTGTTCTGTTTTGTAATTCAGTTCAAGTGTAACGGTTTTGACATTCCCTCTATAAGTGATACCTTATGAGAAGTGTCCTTTTCTGTGTGACTTAGTTCATTTAGAATCGTCGTACCTAAATCCACTCATCATGCTGCTACTAGCCTTATGACATTGATTTCATGGCTGAGTGATATTCCATTGTACATAAGGACCACAACTTCTTTATCCATTTTTCTCTTTCCTGGGATATTGAAGGTGGAATGAAGTGGAGGTCCTTGTCAACAGAGCAGCCCTAAACTTTGGGGTGCTTGTGTCTTGCTGATTTTTCATTTTCCCAATTTATACCCCCATGAGTGGAAGTGCCCTATGCTCTCTAAGCTGTGTTTTTTAGATGTTTCAGGACACACCGTACACTTCTCCAGAGTGGCTGTTGGCAATTTACATCCCGCCCATCAGTGTAGCAAGGCTCCCATTTCTCCATGGCCTGTCCTGCATTTCTGGTTTTGAGACTTTTTTCAGCATGGCCCTTTTGACCGATGGGTAGCGAGTCTTCTTTGTAGCGCTGATTTGCCTTTCCAGGTTGCTTGGTTGGCCAAAAAGGGCGTATGCGTTTTTTCCTGAATATATTCAGGAAAAAACGCATACGCCGTTTTTGGCCAAGGGCATCATTGTCAACATTTTGCCGCTTTTCATGTGCTTTAAAGGCGATTCGAATCTACCTCCTGAAATCTGTTTCCTGCAATTCTGCCTTGATTTCAAATCCTCTTCTTTGCCTTCCCTCAATATATTTGTGGACGAGAGTTATCATTTCTAACTCTGCAGGTTTGTGAATTGCAGTGCCCTGAAGCTCCATTTTACAACTCGCTTTTTTGGGAGCTGGCCGCAAAAGCGCAGGATGGCTTCAGGCCCTGTTCTGGTTCCGGGGGGCAGGCTGAGCCTGTGGTTAATTCTTCTTCCTGATGGGAAAATAGAGTGACCTGTGCCTGTCCCTACACCAAGAGCTAGTCCCTCATTGGTTCCAAGTCTTCCCGTTCATCCTCAGGACAAATTGCAACCTGTACGGAACAGGAGGTTAAAGGTGCTGATGCTCCAAGTAGGGAGATTGCTAGGAAAGCGGCTGGAATGGCGACCCCGGGCACAAGGAGAAGAGAAATGAGGTGCGTTTTAGAAACCTTTCCCCATCACATGGTGTACCATCTTTTTGTTTTCTCATGCATGTTTTCGATGTAGGAATATGCCCTTGAACCTGGAGATTTGGGACCCATGCGATGGGTACCACGCTGTATTACTTTAAAGGGTCTGCGTTTGCTCACCCAACCTCACCAAACCTCTCAGCCCCAAGAGTGTCCACCCTTATGTCTCATCCAGCTGTGGGTCTAGATATGGTCAATCCAGGTTGCATCACAGCCCCTGAACGCATTGTGTAAGAATTTCTCTCTCTTTCACTGTCTTTGTTTCATGGGTTTTTCAAAGTAATTTATTTTTATAATGGGGTTTAGCTGCTTTTCACTGCTGTGTTTATGCCGCTTTACACCCACTTGACACACTAACAGAGAGATATCAATACATAGGTTTTAAGATTATTACTAGTCAGATATATTCTTGTGCGGTGAATAGGGCGTGTTGAGTCCAGTTCTCTGAGCAAGGAGTAGGTCTTGTCTATTACATATTGGTTTTATGGAACGGTATCTGAGCTAATTTGAAACCCTTGTTTTATGTATCACCCCACCTCACCTTTCCCGTTAAGCAGTCATAGTGTGTTTCCTGCATGTGTGACTCTGTTCTGTTTTGTAATTCAGTTCAAGTGTAACGGTTTTTACATTCCCTCTATAAGTGATACCTTATGAGAAGTGTCCTTTTCTGTGTGACTTATTTCACTTAGAATCGTCGTACCTAAATCCACTCATCATGCTGCTACTAGCCTTATGACATTGATTTCCTGGCTGAGTGATATTCCATTGTACATTAGGACCACAACTTCTTTATCCATTTTTCTCTTTCCTGGGATATTGAAGGTGGAATGAAGTGGAGGTCCTTGTCAACAGAGCAGCCCTAAACTTTGGGGTGCTTGTGTCTTGCTGATTTTTCATTTTCCCAATTTATACCCCCATGAGTGGAAGTGCCCTATGCTCTCTAAGCTGTGTTTTTTAGATGTTTCAGGACACACCGTACACTTCTCCAGAGTGGCTGTTGGCAATTTACATCCCGCCCATCAGTGTAGCAAGGCTCCCATTTCTCCATGGCCTGTCCTGTATTTCTGGTTTTGAGACTTTTTTCAGCATGGCCCTTTTGAGCGATGGGTAGCGAGTCTTCTTTGTAGCCCTGATTTGCCTTTCCAGGTTGCTTGGTTGGCCAAAAAGGGCGTATGCGTTTTTTCCTGAATATATTCAGGAAAAAACGCATACGCCCTTTTTGGCCAAGGGCATCATTGTCAACGTTTTGCTGCTTTTCATGTGCTTTAAAGGCGATTCGAATCTACCTCCTGAAATCTGTTTCCTGCAATTCTGCCTTGATTTCAAATCCTCTTCTTTGCCTTCCCTCAATATATTTGTGGACGAGAGTTATCACTTATAACTCTGCAGGTTTGTGAATTGCAGTGCCCTGAAGCTCCATTTTACAACTCGCTTTTTTGGGAGCTGGCCGCAAAAGCGCAGGATGGCTTCAGGCCCTGTTCTGGTTCCGGGGGGCAGGCTGAGCCTGTGGTTAATTCTTCTTCCTGATGGGAAAATAGAGTGACCTGTGCCTGTCCCTACACCAAGAGCTAGTCTCTCATTGGTTCCAAGTCTTCCCGTTCATCCTCAGGACAAATTGCAACCTGTACGGAACAGGAGGTTAAAGGTGCTGATGCTCCAAGTAGGGAGATTGCTAGGAAAGCGGCTGGAATGGCAACCCCGGGCACAAGGAGAAGAGAAATGAGGTGCGTTTTAGAAACCTTTCCCCATCACATGGTGTACCATCTTTTTGTTTTCTCATGCATGTTTTCGATGTAGGAATATGCCCTTGAACCTGGAGATTTGGGACCCATGCGATGGGTACCACGCTGTATTACTTTAAAGGGTCTGCGTTTGCTCACCCAACCTCACCAAACCTCTCAGCCCCAAGAGTGTCCACCCTTATGTCTCATCCAGCTGTGGGTCTAGATATGGTCAATCCAGGTTGCATCACAGCCCCTGAACGCATTGTGTAAGAATTTCTCTCTCTTTCACTGTCTTTGTTTCATGGGTTTTTCAAAGTAATTTATTTTTATAATGGGGTTTAGCTGCTTTTCACTGCTGTGCTTATGCCGCTTTCCACCCACTTGACACACTAACAGAGAGATATCAATACATAGGTTTTAAGATTATTACTAGTCAGATATATTCTTGTGCGGTGAATAGGGCGTGTTGAGTCCAGTTCTCTGAGCAAGGAGTAGGTCTTGTCTATTACATATTGGTTTTATGGAACGGTATCTGAGCTAATTTGAAACCCTTGTTTTATGTATCACCCCACCTCACCTTTCCCGTTAAGCAGCCATAGTGTGTTTTCTGCATGTGTGACTCTGTTCTGTTTTGTAATTCAGTTCAAGTGTAACGGTTTTTACATTCCCTCTATAAGTGATACCTTATGAGAAGTGTCCTTTTCTGTGTGACTTATTTCACTTAGAATCGTCGTACCTAAATCCACTCATCATGCTGCTACTAGCCTTATGACATTGATTTCCTGGCTGAGTGATATTCCATTGTACATTAGGACCACAACTTCTTTATCCATTTTTCTCTTTCCTGGGATATTGAAGGTGGAATGAAGTGGAGGTCCTTGTCAACAGAGCAGCCCTAAACTTTGGGGTGCTTGTGTCTTGCTGATTTTTCATTTTCCCAATTTATACCCCCATGAGTGGAAGTGCCCTATGCTCTCTAAGCTGTGTTTTTTAGATGTTTCAGGACACACCGTACACTTCTCCAGAGTGGCTGTTGGCAATTTACATCCCGCCCATCAGTGTAGCAAGGCTCCCATTTCTCCATGGCCTGTCCTGTATTTCTGGTTTTGAGACTTTTTTCAGCATGGCCCTTTTGAGCGATGGGTAGCGAGTCTTCTTTGTAGCCCTGATTTGCCTTTCCAGGTTGCTTGGTTGGCCAAAAAGGGCGTATGCGTTTTTTCCTGAATATATTCAGGAAAAAACGCATACGCCCTTTTTGGCCAAGGGCATCATTGTCAACGTTTTGCCGCTTTTCATGTGCTTTAAAGGCGATTCGAATCTACCTCCTGAAATCTGTTTCCTGCAATTCTGCCTTGATTTCAAATCCTCTTCTTTGCCTTCCCTCAATATATTTGTGGACGAGAGTTATCACTTATAACTCTGCAGGTTTGTGAATTGCAGTGCCCTGAAGCTCCATTTTACAACTCGCTTTTTTGGGAGCTGGCCGCAAAAGCGCAGGATGGCTTCAGGCCCTGTTCTGGTTCCGGGGGGCAGGCTGAGCCTGTGGTTAATTCTTCTTCCTGATGGGAAAATAGAGTGACCTGTGCCTGTCCCTACACCAAGAGCTAGTCTCTCATTGGTTCCAAGTCTTCCCGTTCATCCTCAGGACAAATTGCAACCTGTACGGAACAGGAGGTTAAAGGTGCTGATGCTCCAAGTAGGGAGATTGCTAGGAAAGCGGCTGGAATGGCGACCCCAGGCACAAGGAGAAGAGAAATGAGGTGCGTTTTAGAAACCTTTCCCCATCACATGGTGTACCATCTTTTTGTTTTCTCATGCATGTTTTCGATGTAGGAATATGCCCTTGAACCTGGAGATTTGGGACCCATGCGATGGGTACCACGCTGTATTACTTTAAAGGGTCTGCGTTTGCTCACCCAACCTCACCAAACCTCTCAGCCCCAAGAGTGTCCACCCTTATGTCTCATCCAGCTGTGGGTCTAGATATGGTCAATCCAGGTTGCATCACAGCCCCTGAACGCATTGTGTAAGAATTTCTCTCTCTTTCACTGTCTTTGTTTCATGGGTTTTTCAAAGTAATTTATTTTTATAATGGGGTTTAGCTGCTTTTCACTGCTGTGTTTATGCCGCTTTACACCCACTTGACATACTAACAGAGAGATATCAATACATAGGTTTTAAGATTATTACTAGTCAGATATATTCTTGTGCGGTGAATAGGGCGTGTTGAGTCCAGTTCTCTGAGCAAGGAGTAGGTCTTCTCTATTACATATTGGTTTTATGGAACGGTATCTGAGCTAATTTGAAACCCTTGTTTTATGTATCACCCCACCTCACCTTTCCCGTTAAGCAGCCATAGTGTGTTTTCTGCATGTGTGACTCTGTTCTGTTTTGTAATTCAGTTCAAGTGTAACGGTTTTTACATTCCCTCTATAAGTGATACCTTATGAGAAGTGTCCTTTTCTGTGTGACTTATTTCACTTAGAAACTCGTACCTAAATCCACTCATCATGCTGCTACTAGCCTTATGACATTGATTTCCTGGCTGAGTGATATTCCATTGTACATTAGGACCACAACTTCTTTATCCATTTTTCTCTTTCCTGGGATATTGAAGGTGGAATGAAGTGGAGGTCCTTGTCAACAGAGCAGCCCTAAACTTTGGGGTGCTTGTGTCTTGCTGATTTTTCATTTTCCCAATTTATACCCCCATGAGTGGTAGTGCCCTATGCTCTCTAAGCTGTGTTTTTTAGATGTTTCAGGACACACCGTACACTTCTCCAGAGTGGCTGTTGGCAATTTACATCCCGCCCATCAGTGTAGCAAGGCTCCCATTTCTCCATGGCCTGTCCTGTATTTCTGGTTTTGAGACTTTTTTCAGCATGGCCCTTTTGAGCGATGGGTAGCGAGTCTTCTTTGTAGCCCTGATTTGCCTTTCCAGGTTGCTTGGTTGGCCAAAAAGGGCGTATGCGTTTTTTTCCTAAATATATTCAGGAAAAAACGCATACGCCCTTTCTGGCCAAGGGCATCATTGTCAACGTTTTGCCGCTTTTCATGTGCTTTAAAGGCGATTCGAATCTACCTCCTGAAATCTGTTTCCTGCAATTCTGCCTTGATTTCAAATCCTCTTCTTTGCCTTCCCTCAATATATTTGTGGACGACAGTTATCACTTATAACTCTGCAGGTTTGTGAATTGCAGTGCCCTGAAGCTCCATTTTACAACTCGCTTTTTTGGGAGCTGGCCGCAAAAGCGCAGGATGGCTTCAGGCCCTGTTCTGGTTCCGGGGGGCAGGCTGAGCCTGTGGTTAATTCTTCTTCCTGATGGGAAAATAGAGTGACCTGTGCCTGTCCCTACACCAAGAGATAGTCTCTCATTGGTTCCAAGTCTTCCCGTTCATCCTCAGGACAAATTGCAACCTGTACGGAACAGGAGGTTAAAGGTGCTGATGCTCCAAGTAGGGAGATTGCTAGGAAAGCGGCTGGAATGGCAACCCCGGGCACAAGGAGAAGAGAAATGAGGTGCGTTTTAGAAACCTTTCCCCATCACATGGTGTACCATCTTTTTGTTTTCTAATGCATGTTTTCGATGTAGGAATATGCCCTTGAACCTGGAGATTTGGGACCCATGCGATGGGTACCACGCTGTATTACTTTAAAGGGTCTGCGTTTGCTCACCCAACCTCACCAAACCTCTCAGCCCCAAGAGTGTCCACCCTTATGTCTCATCCAGCTGTGGGTCTAGATATGGTCAATCCAGGTTGCATCACAGCCCCTGAACGCATTGTGTAAGAATTTCTCTCTCTTTCACTGTCTTTGTTTCATGGGTTTTTCAAAGTAATTTATTTTTATAATGGGGTTTAGCTGCTTTTCACTGCTGTGTTTATGCCGCTTTACACCCACTTGACACACTAACAGAGAGATATCAATACATAGGTTTTAAGATTATTACTAGTCAGATATATTCTTGTGCGGTGAATAGGGCGTGTTGAGTCCAGTTCTCTGAGCAAGGAGTAGGTCTTCTCTATTACATATTGGTTTTATGGAACGGTATCTGAGCTAATTTGAAACCCTTGTTTTATGTATCACCCCACCTCACCTTTCCCGTTAAGCAGCCATAGTGTGTTTTCTGCATGTGTGACTCTGTTCTGTTTTGTAATTCAGTTCAAGTGTAACGGTTTTTACATTCCCTCTATAAGTGATACCTTATGAGAAGTGTCCTTTTCTGTGTGACTTATTTCACTTAGAATCGTCGTACCTAAATCCACTCATCATGCTGCTACTAGCCTTATGACATTGATTTCCTGGCTGAGTGATATTCCATTGTACATTAGGACCACAACTTCTTTATCCATTTTTCTCTTTCCTGGGATATTGAAGGTGGAATGAAGTGGAGGTCCTTGTCAACAGAGCAGCCCTAAACTTTGGGGTGTTTGTGTCTTGCTGATTTTTCATTTTCCCAATTTATACCCCCATGAGTGGAAGTGCCCTATGCTCTCTAAGCTGTGTTTTTTTAGATGTTTCAGGACAAACCGTACACTTCTCCAGAGTGGCTGTTGGCAATTTACATCCCGCCCATCAGTGTAGCAAGGCTCCCATTTCTCCATGGCCTGTCCTGCATTTCTGGTTTTGAGACTTTATTCAGCATGGCCCTTTTGACCGATGGGTAGCGAGTCTTCTTTGTAGCCCTGATTTACCTTTCCAGGTTGCTTGTTTGGCCAAAAAGGGCGTATGCGTTTTTTCCTGAATATATTCAGGAAAAAACGCATACGCCCTTTTTGGCCAAGGGCATCATTGTCAACGTTTTGCCGCTTTTCATGTGCTTTAAAGGCGATTCGAATCTACCTCCTGAAATCTGTTTCCTGCAATTCTGCCTTGATTTCAAATCCTCTTCTTTGCCTTCCCTCAATATATTTGTGGACGAGAGTTATCATTTATAACTCTGCAGGTTTGTGAATTGCAGTGCCCTGAAGCTCCATTTTACAACTCGCATTTTTGGGAGCTGGCCTCAAAAGCGCAGGATGGATTCAGGCCCTGTTCTGCTTCCGGCAGGGGAGGATGAGCCTGTGGTTAATTCTTCTTCCTGATGGGAAAATAGAGTGACCTGTGCCTGTCCCAACACCAAGAGCTAGTCTCTCACTGGTTCCCCATGTACCCGTTCATCCTCAGGACAAATTGCAACCTGTACGGAACAGGAGGTTAAAGGTGCTGATGCTCCAAGTAGGGAGATTGTTAGTAAAGCGGCTGGAATGGCGAACCCGGGCACAAGAAGAAGAGAAATGAGGTGCATTTTAGAAACCTTTCCCCATCACATGGTGTACCGTCTTTTTGTTTTCTCATGCATGTTTTCGATGTAGGAAGATGCCCTTGAACCTGGAGATTTGGGACCCATGCAATGGGTACCACGCAGTATTACTTTAAAGGGTCTGCGTTTGCTCACCCAACCTCACCAAACCTCTCAGCCCCAAGAGTGTCCACCCTTATGTCTCATCCAGCTGTGGGTCTAGATATGGTCAATCCAGGTTGCATCACAGCCCCTGAACGCATTGTGTAAGAATTTCTCTCTCTTTCACTGTCTTTGTTTCATGGGTTTGTAAAAGTAATTTATTTTTATAATGGGGTTTAGCTGCTTTTCACTGCTGTGTTTATGCCGCTTTACACCCACTTGACACACTAACAGAGAGATATCAATACATAGGTTTTAAGATTATTACTAGTCAGATATATTCTTGTGCAGTGAATAGGGCGTGTTGAATCCAGTTCTCTGAGCAAGGAGTAGGTCTTGTCTATTACATATTGGGTTTATGGAACTGTATCTGAGCTAACTGAAACCCTTGTTTTATGTATCACCCCACCTCACCTTTCCCGTTAAGCAGCCATAGTGTGTTTTCTGCATGTGTGACTCTGTTCTGTTTTGTAATTCAGTTCAAGTGTAACGGTTTTGACATTCCCTCTATAAGTGATACCTTATGAGAAGTGTCCTTTTCTGTGTGACTTATTTCACTTAGAATCGTCGTACCTAAATCCACTCATCATGCTGCTACTAGCCTTATGACATTGATTTCATGGCTGAGTGATATTCCATTGTACATAAGGACCACAACTTCTTTATCCATTTTTCTCTTTCCTGGGATATTGAAGGTGGAATGAAGTGGAGGTCCTTGTCAACAGAGCAGCCCTAAACTTTGGGGTGCTTGTGTCTTGCTGATTTTTCATTTTCCCAATTTATACCCCCATGAGTGGAAGTGCCCTATGCTCTCTAAGCTGTGTTTTTTAGATGTTTCAGGACACACCGTACACTTCTCCAGAGTGGCTGTTGGCAATTTACATCCCGCCCATCAGTGTAGCAAGGCTCCCATTTCTCCATGGCCTGTCCTGCATTTCTGGTTTTGAGACTTTATTCAGCATGGCCCTTTTGACCGATGGGTAGCGAGTCTTCTTTGTAGCCCTGATTTACCTTTCCAGGTTGCTTGTTTGGCCAAAAAGGGCGTATGCGTTTTTTCCTGAATATATTCAGGAAAAAACGCATACGCCCTTTTTGGCCAAGGGCATCATTGTCAACGTTTTGCCGCTTTTCATGTGCTTTAAAGGCGATTCGAATCTACCTCCTGAAATCTGTTTCCTGCAATTCTGCCTTGATTTCAAATCCTCTTCTTTGCCTTCCCTCAATATATTTGTGGACGAGAGTTATCATTTATAACTCTGCAGGTTTGTGAATTGCAGTGCCCTGAAGCTCCATTTTACAACTCGCTTTTTTGGGAGCTGGCCGAAAAAGCGCAGGATGGCTTCAGGCCCTGTTCTGGTTCCGGGGTGAGGATGAGCCTGTGGTTAATTCTTCTTCCTGATGGGAAAATAGAGTGACCTGTGCCTGTCCCAACACCAAGAGCTAGTCTCTCACTGGTTCCCCATGTACCCGTTCATCCTCAGGACAAATTGCAACCTGTACGGAACAGGAGGTTAAAGGTGCTGATGCTCCAAGTAGGGAGATTGCTAGTAAAGCGGCTGGAATGGCGACCCCGGGCACAAGGAGAAGAGAAATGATGTGTGTTTTAGAAACCTTTCCCCATCACATGGTGTACCATCTTTTTGTTTTCTCATGCATGTTTTCGATGTAGGAAGATGCCCTTGAACCTGGAGATTCGGGACCCATGCGATGGGTACCACGCAGTATTACTTTAAAGGGTCTGCGTTTGCTCACCCAACCTCACCAAACCTCTCAGCCCCAAGAGTGTCCACCCTTATGTCTCATCCAGCTGTGGGTCTAGATATGGTCAATCCAGGTTGCATCACAGCCCCTGAACGCATTGTGTAAGAATTTCTCTCTCTTTCAATGTCTTGGTTTCATGGGTTTTTCGAAGTAATTTATTTTTATAATGGCGTTTAGCTGCTTTTCACTGCTGTGTTTATGCCGCTTTACACCCACTTGACACACTAACAGAGAGATATCAATACATAGGTTTTAAGATTATTCCTAGTCAGATATATTCTTGTGCGGTGAATAGGGCGTGTTGAGTCCAGTTCTCTGAGCAAGCAGTAGGTCTTGTCTATTACATATTGGGTTTATGGAACGGTATCTGAGCTAATTTGAAACCCTTGTTTTATGTATCACCCCACCTCACCTTTCCCGTTAAGCAGCCATAGTGTGTTTTCTGCATGTGTGACTCTGTTCTGTTTTGTAATTCAGTTCAAGTGTAACGGTTTTTACATTCCCTCTATAAGTGATACCTTATGAGAAGTGTCCTTTTCTGTGTGACTTATTTCACTTAGAATCGTCGTACCTAAATCCACTCATCATGCTGCTACTAGCCTTATGACATTGATTTCATGGCTGAGTGATATTCCATTGTACATAAGGACCACAACTTCTTTATCCATTTTTCTCTTTCCTGGGATATTGAAGGTGGAATGAAGTGGAGGTCCTTGTCAACAGAGCAGCCCTAAACTTTGGGGTGCTTGTGTCTTGCTGATTTTTCATTTTCCCAATTTATACCCCCATGAGTGGAAGTGCCCTATGCTCTCTAAGCTGTGTTTTTTAGATGTTTCAGGACACACCGTACACTTCTCCAGAGTGGCTGTTGGCAATTTACATCCCGCCCATCAGTGTAGCAAGGCTCCCATTTCTCCGTGGCCTGTCCTGCATTGCTGGTTTTGAGACTTTTTTCAGCATGGCCCTTTTGACCGATGGGTAGCGAGTCTTCTTTGTAGCAATGATTTGCCTTTCCAGGTTGCTTGGTTGGCCAAAAAGGGCGTATGCGTTTTTTCCTGAATATATTCAGGAAAAAACGCATACGCCCTTTTTGGCCAAGGGCATCATTGTCAACGTTTTGCCGCTTTTCATGTGCTTTAAAGGCGATTCGAATCTACCTCCTGAAATCTGTTTCCTGCAATTCTGCCTTGATTTCAAATCCTCTTCTTTGCCTTCCCTCAATATATTTGTGGACGAGAGTTATCATTTATAACTCTGCAGGTTTGTGAATTGCAGTGCCCTGAAGCTCCATTTTACAACTCGCTTTTTTGGGAGCTGGCCGCAAAAGCGCAGGATGGCTTCAGGCCCTGTTCTGGTTCCGGGGTGAGGATGAGCCTGTGGTTAATTCTTCTTCCTGATGGGAAAATAGAGTGACCTGTGCCTGTCCCTACACCAAGAGCTAGTCTCTCATTGGTTCCAAGTCTTCCCGTTCATCCTCAGGACAAATTGCAACCTGTACGGAACAGGAGGTTAAAGGTGCTGATGCTCCAAGTAGGGAGATTGCTAGGAAAGCGGCTGGAATGGCGACCCCGGGCACAAGGAGAAGAGAAATGAGGTGCGTTTTAGAAACCTTTCCCCATCACATGGTGTACCATCTTTTTGTTTTCTCATGCATGTTTTCGATGTAGGAATATGCCCTTGAACCTGGAGATTTGGGACCCATGCGATGGGTACCACGCTGTATTACTTTAAAGGGTCTGCGTTTGCTCACCCAACCTCACCAAACCTCTCAGCCCCAAGAGTGTCCACCCTTATGTCTCATCCAGCTGTGGGTCTAGATATGGTCAATCCAGGTTGCATCACAGCCCCTGAACGCATTGTGTAAGAATTTCTCTCTCTTTCACTGTCTTTGTTTCATGGGTTTGTAAAAGTAATTTATTTTTATAATGGGGTTTAGCTGCTTTTCACTGCTGTGTTTATGCCGCTTTACACCCACTTGACACACTAACAGAGAGATATCAATACATAGGTTTTAAGATTATTACTAGTCAGATATATTCTTGTGCGGTGAATAGGGCGTGTTGAGTCCAGTTCTCTGAGCAAGGAGTAGGTCTTCTCTATTACATATTGGTTTTATGGAACGGTATCTGAGCTAATTTGAAACCCTTGTTTTATGTATCACCCTACCTCACCTTTCCCGTTAAGCAGCCATAGTGTGTTTTCTGCATGTGTGACTCTGTTCTGTTTTGTAATTCAGTTCAAGTGTAACGGTTTTTACATTCCCTCTATAAGTGATACCTTATGAGAAGTGTCCTTTTCTGTGTGACTTATTTCACTTAGAATCGTCGTACCTAAATCCACTCATCATGCTGCTACTAGTCTTATGACATTGATTTCCTGGCTGAGTGATATTCCATTGTACATTAGGACCACAACTTCTTTATCCATTTTTCTCTTTCCTGGGATATTGAAGGTGGAATGAAGTGGAGGTCCTTGTCAACAGAGCAGCCCTAAACTTTGGGGTGCTTGTGTCTTGCTGATTTTTCATTTTCCCAATTTATACCCCCATGAGTGGAAGTGCCCTATGCTCTCTAAGCTGTGTTTTTTAGATGTTTCAGGACACACCGTACACTTCTCCAGAGTGGCTGTTGGCAATTTACATCCCGCCCATCAGTGTAGCAAGGCTCCCATTTCTCCGTGGCCTGTCCTGCATTGCTGGTTTTGAGACTTTTTTCAGCATGGCCCTTTTGACCGATGGGTAGCGAGTCTTCTTTGTAGCAATGATTTGCCTTTCCAGGTTGCTTGGTTGGCCAAAAAGGGCGTATGCGTTTTTTCCTGAATATATTCAGGAAAAAACGCATACGCCCTTTTTGGCCAAGGGCATCATTGTCAACGTTTTGCCGCTTTTCATGTGCTTTAAAGGCGATTCGAATCTACCTCCTGAAATCTGTTTCCTGCAATTCTGCCTTGATTTCAAATCCTCTTCTTTGCCTTCCCTCAATATATTTGTGGACGAGAGTTATCATTTATAACTCTGCAGGTTTGTGAATTGCAGTGCCCTGAAGCTCCATTTTACAACTCGCTTTTTTGGGAGCTGGCCGCAAAAGCGCAGGATGGCTTCAGGCCCTGTTCTGGTTCCGGGGTGAGGATGAGCCTGTGGTTAATTCTTCTTCCTGATGGGAAAATAGAGTGACCTGTGCCTGTCCCAACACCAAGAGCTAGTCTCTCACTGGTTCCCCATGTACCCGTTCATCCTCAGGACAAATTGCAACCTGTACGGAACAGGAGGTTAAAGGTGCTGATGCTCCAAGTAGGGAGATTGTTAGTAAAGCGGCTGGAATGGCGAACCCGGGCACAAGAAGAAGAGAAATGAGGTGCGTTTTAGAAACCTTTCCCCATCACATGGTGTACCATCTTTTTGTTTTCTCATGCATGTTTTCGATGTAGGAAGATGCCCTTGAACCTGGAGATTTGGGACCCATGCGATGGGTACCACGCAGTATTACTTTAAAGGGTCTGCGTTTGCTCACCCAACCTCACCAAACCTCTCAGCCCCAAGAGTGTCCACCCTTATGTCTCATCCAGCTGTGGGTCTAGATATGGTCAATCCAGTTTGCATCACAGCCCCTGAACGCATTGTGTAAGAATTTCTCTCTCTTTCACTGTCTTTGTTTCATGGGTTTGTAAAAGTAATTTATTTTTATAATGGGGTTTAGCTGCTTTTCACTGCTGTGTTTATGCCGCTTTACACCCACTTGACACACTAACAGTGAGATATCAATACATAGGTTTTAAGGTTATTACTAGTCAGATATATTTTTGTGCAGTGAATAGGGCGTGTTGAATCCAGTTCTCTGAGCAAGGAGTAGGTCTTGTCTATTACATATTGGGTTTATGGAACTGTATCTGAGCTAATTGAAACCCTTGTTTTATGTATCACCCCACCTCACCTTTCCCGTTAAGCAGCCATAGTGTGTTTTCTGCATGTGTGACTCTGTTCTGTTTTGTAATTCAGTTCAAGTGTAACGGTTTTTACATTCCCTCTATAAGTGATACCTTATGAGAAGTGTCCTTTTCTGTGTGACTTATTTCACTTAGAATCGTCGTACCTAAATCCACTCATCATGCTGCTACTAGCCTTATGACATTGATTTCATGGCTGAGTGATATTCCATTGTACATAAGGACCACAACTTCTTTATCCATTTTTCTCTTTCCTGGGATATTGAAGGTGGAATGAAGTGGAGGTCCTTGTCAACAGAGCAGCCCTAAACTTTGGGGTGCTTGTGTCTTGCTGATTTTTCATTTTCCCAATTTATACCCCCATGAGTGGAAGTGCCCTATGCTCTCTAAGCTGTGTTTTTTAGATGTTTCAGGACACACCGTACACTTCTCCAGAGTGGCTGTTGGCAATTTACATCCCGCCCATCAGTGTAGCAAGGCTCCCATTTCTCCGTGGCCTGTCCTGCATTGCTGATTTTGAGACTTTTTTCAGCATGGCCCTTTTGACCGATGGGTAGCGAGTCTTCTTTGTAGCGCTGATTTGCCTTTCCAGGTTGCTTGGTTGGCCAAAAAGGGCGTATGCGTTTTTTCCTGAATATATTCAGGAAAAAACGCATACGCCCTTTTTGGCCAAGGGCATCATTGTCAACGTTTTGCCGCTTTTCATGTGCTTTAAAGGCGATTCGAATCTACCTCCTGAAATCTGTTTCCTGCAATTCTGCCTTGATTTCAAATCCTCTTCTTTGCCTTCCCTCAATATATTTGTGGACGAGAGTTATCACTTATAACTCTGCAGGTTTGTGAATTGCAGTGCCCTGAAGCTCTATTTTACAACTCGCTTTTTTGGGAGCTGGCCGCAAAAGCGCAGGATGGCTTCAGGCCCTGTTCTGGTTCCGGGGGGCAGGCTGAGCCTGTGGTTAATTCTTCTTCCTGATGGGAAAATAGAGTGACCTGTGCCTGTCCCTACACCAAGAGCTAGTCTCTCATTGGTTCCAAGTCTTCCCGTTCATCCTCAGGACAAATTGCAACCTGTACGGAACAGGAGGTTAAAGGTGCTGATGCTCCAAGTAGGGAGATTGCTAGGAAAGCGGCTGGAATGGCGACCCCGGGCACAAGGAGAAGAGAAATGAGGTGCGTTTTAGAAACCTTTCCCCATCACATGGTGTACCATCTTTTTGTTTTCTCATGCATGTTGTCGATGTAGGAAGATGCCCTTGAACCAGGAGATTTGGGACCCATGCGATGGGTACCACGCAGTACTACTTTAAAGGGTCTGCGTTTGCTCACCCAACCTCACCAAACCTCTCAGCCCCAAGAGTGTCCACCCTTATGTCTCATCCAGCTGTGGGTCTAGATATGGTCAATCCAGGTTGCATCACAGCCCCTGAACGCATTGTGTAAGAATTTCTCTCTCTTTCAATGTCTTGGTTTCATGGGTTTTTCGAAGTAATTTATTTTTATAATGGCGTTTAGCTGCTTTTCACTGCTGTGTTTATGCCGCTTTACACCCACTTGACACACTAACAGAGAGATATCAATACATAGGTTTTAAGATTATTACTAGTCAGATATATTCTTGTGCGGTGAATAGGGCGTGTTGAGTCCAGTTCTCTGAGCAAGCAGTAGGTCTTGTCTATTACATATTGGGTTTATGGAACGGTATCTGAGCTAATTTGAAACCCTTGTTTTATGTATCACCCCACCTCACCTTTCCCGTTAAGCAGCCATAGTGTGTTTTCTGCATGTGTGACTCTGTTCTGTTTTGTAATTCAGTTCAAGTGTGACGCTTTTTACATTCCCTCTATAAGTGATACCTTATGAGAAGTGTCCTTTTCTGTGTGACTTATTTCACTTAGAATCGTCGTACCTAAATCCACTCATCATGCTGCTACTAGCCTTATGACATTGATTTCATGGCTGAGTGATATTCCATTGTACATAAGGACCACAACTTCTTTATCCATTTTTCCCTTTCCTGGGATATTGAAGGTGGAATGAAGTGGAGGTCCTTGTCAACAGAGCAGCCCTAAACTTTGGGGTGTTTGTGTCTTGCTGATTTTTCATTTTCCCAATTTATACCCCCATGAGTGGAAGTGCCCTATGCTCTCTAAGCTGTGTTTTTTTAGATGTTTCAGGACAAACCGTACACTTCTCCAGAGTGGCTGTTGGCAATTTACATCCCGCCCATCAGTGTAGCAAGGCTCCCATTTCTCCATGGCCTGTCCTGCATTTCTGGTTTTGAGACTTTATTCAGCATGGCCCTTTTGACCGATGGGTAGCGAGTCTTCTTTGTAGCCCTGATTTACCTTTCCAGGTTGCTTGTTTGGCCAAAAAGGGCGTATGCGTTTTTTCCTGAATATATTCAGGAAAAAACGCATACGCCCTTTTTGGCCAAGGGCATCATTGTCAACGTTTTGCCGCTTTTCATGTGCTTTAAAGGCGATTCGAATCTACCTCCTGAAATCTGTTTCCTGCAATTCTGCCTTGATTTCAAATCCTCTTCTTTGCCTTCCCTCAATATATTTGTGGACGAGAGTTATTATTTATAACTCTGCAGGTTTGTGAATTGCAGTGCCCTGAAGCTCCATTTTACAACTCGCATTTTTGGGAGCTGGCCTCAAAAGCGCAGGATGGATTCAGGCCCTGTTCTGCTTCCGGCGGGGGAGGATGAGCCTGTGGTTAATTCTTCTTCCTGATGGGAAAATAGAGTGACCTGTGCCTGTCCCAACACCAAGAGCTAGTCTCTCACTGGTTCCCCATGTACCCGTTCATCCTCAGGACAAATTGCAACCTGTACGGAACAGGAGGTTAAAGGTGCTGATGCTCCAAGTAGGGAGATTGTTAGTAAAGCGGCTGGAATGGCGAACCCGGGCACAAGAAGAAGAGAAATGAGGTGCATTTTAGAAACCTTTCCCCATCACATGGTGTACCGTCTTTTTGTTTTCTCATGCATGTTTTCGATGTAGGAAGATGCCCTTGAACCTGGAGATTTGGGACCCATGCGATGGGTACCACGCAGTATTACTTTAAAGGGTCTGCGTTTGCTCACCCAACCTCACCAAACCTCTCAGCCCCAAGAGTGTCCACCCTTATGTCTCATCCAGCTGTGGGTCTAGATATGGTCAATCCAGGTTGCATCACAGCCCCTGAACGCATTGTGTAAGAATTTCTCTCTCTTTCACTGTCTTTGTTTCATGGGTTTTTCAAAGTAATTTATTTTTATAATGGGGTTTAGCTGCTTTTCACTGCTGTGTTTATGCCGCTTTACACCCACTTGACACACTAACAGAGAGATATCAATACATAGGTTTTAAGATTATTACTAGTCAGATGTATTCTTGTGCAGTGAATAGGGCGTGTTGAATCCAGTTCTCTGAGCAAGGAGTAGGTCTTGTCTATTACATATTGGGTTTATGGAACTGTATCTGAGCTAACTGAAACCCTTGTTTTATGTATCACCCCACCTCACCTTTCCCGTTAAGCAGCCATAGTGTGTTTTCTGCATGTGTGACTCTGTTCTGTTTTGTAATTCAGTTCAAGTGTAACGGTTTTGACATTCCCTCTATAAGTGATACCTTATGAGAAGTGTCCTTTTCTGTGTGACTTATTTCACTTAGAATCGTCGTACCTAAATCCACTCATCATGCTGCTACTAGCCTTATGACATTGATTTCATGGCTGAGTGATATTCCATTGTACATAAGGACCACAACTTCTTTATCCATTTTTCTCTTTCCTGGGATATTGAAGGTGGAATGAAGTGGAGGTCCTTGTCAACAGAGCAGCCCTAAACTTTGGGGTGCTTGTGTCTTGCTGATTTTTCATTTTCCCAATTTATACCCCCATGAGTGGAAGTGCCCTATGCTCTCTAAGCTGTGTTTTTTAGATGTTTCAGGACACACCGTACACTTCTCCAGAGTGGCTGTTGGCAATTTACATCCCGCCCATCAGTGTAGCAAGGCTCCCATTTCTCCATGGCCTGTCCTGCATTTCTGGTTTTGAGACTTTATTCAGCATGGCCCTTTTGACCGATGGGTAGCGAGTCTTCTTTGTAGCCCTGATTTACCTTTCCAGGTTGCTTGTTTGGCCAAAAAGGGCGTATGCGTTTTTTCCTGAATATATTCAGGAAAAAACGCATACGCCCTTTTTGGCCAAGGGCATCATTGTCAACGTTTTGCCGCTTTTCATGTGCTTTAAAGGCGATTCGAATCTACCTCCTGAAATCTGTTTCCTGCAATTCTGCCTTGATTTCAAATCCTCTTCTTTGCCTTCCCTCAATATATTTGTGGACGAGAGTTATCATTTATAACTCTGCAGGTTTGTGAATTGCAGTGCCCTGAAGCTCCATTTTACAACTCGCTTTTTTGGGAGCTGGCCGAAAAAGCGCAGGATGGCTTCAGGCCCTGTTCTGGTTCCGGGGTGAGGATGAGCCTGTGGTTAATTCTTCTTCCTGATGGGAAAATAGAGTGACCTGTGCCTGTCCCAACACCAAGAGCTAGTCTCGCACTGGTTCCCCATGTACCCGTTCATCCTCAGGACAAATTGCAACCTGTACGGAACAGGAGGTTAAAGGTGCTGATGCTCCAAGTAGGGAGATTGTTAGTAAAGCGGCTGGAATGGCGACCCCGGGCACAAGGAGAAGAGAAATGAGGTGTGTTTTAGAAACCTTTCCCCATCACATGGTGTACCATCTTTTTGTTTTCTCATGCATGTTTTCGATGTAGGAAGATGCCCTTGAACCTGGAGATTCGGGACCCATGCGATGGGTACCACGCAGTATTCCTTTAAAGGGTCTGCGTTTGCTCACCCAACCTCACCAAACCTCTCAGCCCCAAGAGTGTCCACCCTTATGTCTCATCCAGCTGTGGGTCTAGATATGGTCAATCCAGGTTGCATCACAGCCCCTGAACGCATTGTGTAAGAATTTCTCTCTCTTTCAATGTCTTGGTTTCATGGGTTTTTCGAAGTAATTTATTTTTATAATGGCGTTTAGCTGCTTTTCACTGCTGTGTTTATGCCGCTTTACACCCACTTGACACACTAACAGAGAGATATCAATACATAGGTTTTAAGATTATTCCTAGTCAGATATATTCTTGTGCGGTGAATAGGGCGTGTTGAGTCCAGTTCTCTGAGCAAGGAGTAGGTCTTGTCTATTACATATTGAGTTTATGGAACGGTATCTGAGCTAATTTGAAACCCTTGTTTTATGTATCACCCCACCTCACCTTTCCCGTTAAGCAGCCATAGTGTGTTTTCTGCATGTGTGACTCTGTTCTGTTTTGTAATTCAGTTCAAGTGTAACGGTTTTTACATTCCCTCTATAAGTGATACCTTATGAGAAGTGTCCTTTTCTGTGTGACTTATTTCACTTAGAATCGTCGTACCTAAATCCACTCATCATGCTGCTACTAGCCTTATGACATTGATTTCATGGCTGAGTGATATTCCATTGTACATAAGGACCACAACTTCTTTATCCATTTTTCTCTTTCCTGGGATATTGAAGGTGGAATGAAGTGGAGGTCCTTGTCAACAGAGCAGCCCTAAACTTTGGGGTGCTTGTGTCTTGCTGATTTTTCATTTTCCCAATTTATACCCCCATGAGTGGAAGTGCCCTATGCTCTCTAAGCTGTGTTTTTTAGATGTTTCAGGACACACCGTACACTTCTCCAGAGTGGCTGTTGGCAATTTACATCCCGCCCATCAGTGTAGCAAGGCTCCCATTTCTCCGTGGCCTGTCCTGCATTGCTGGTTTTGAGACTTTTTTCAGCATGGCCCTTTTGACCGATGGGTAGCGAGTCTTCTTTGCAGCGCTGATTTGCCTTTCCAGGTTGCTTGGTTGGCCAAAAAGGGCGTATGCGTTTTTTCCTGAATATATTCAGGAAAAAACGCATACGCCCTTTTTGGCCAAGGGCATCATTGTCAACGTTTTGCCGCTTTTCATGTGCTTTAAAGGCGATTCGAATCTACCTCCTGAAATCTGTTTCCTGCAATTCTGCCTTGATTTCAAATCCTCTTCTTTGCCTTCCCTCAATATATTTGTGGACGAGAGTTATCATTTATAACTCTGCAGGTTTGTGAATTGCAGTGCCCTGAAGCTCCATTTTACAACTCGCTTTTTTGGGAGCTGGCCGCAAAAGCGCAGGATGGCTTCAGGCCCTGTTCTGGTTCCGGGGTGAGGATGAGCCTGTGGTTAATTCTTCTTCCTGATGGGAAAATAGAGTGACCTGTGCCTGTCCCAACACCAAGAGCTAGTCTCTCACTGGTTCCCCATGTACCCGTTCATCCTCAGGACAAATTGCAACCTGTACGGAACAGGAGGTTAAAGGTGCTGATGCTCCAAGTAGGGAGATTGTTAGTAAAGCGGCTGGAATGGCGAACCCGGGCACAAGAAGAAGAGAAATGAGGTGCGTTTTAGAAACCTTTCCCCATCACATGGTGTACCATCTTTTTGTTTTCTCATGCATGTTTTCGATGTAGGAAGATGCCCTTGAACCTGGAGATTTGGGACCCATGCGATGGGTACCACGCAGTATTACTTTAAAGGGTCTGCGTTTGCTCACCCAACCTCACCAAACCTCTCAGCCCCAAGAGTGTCCACCCTTATGTCTCATCCAGCTGTGGGTCTAGATATGGTCAATCCAGTTTGCATCACAGCCCCTGAACGCATTGTGTAAGAATTTCTCTCTCTTTCACTGTCTTTGTTTCATGGGTTTGTAAAAGTAATTTATTTTTATAATGGGGTTTAGCTGCTTTTCACTGCTGTGTTTATGCCGCTTTACACCCACTTGACACACTAACAGTGAGATATCAATACATAGGTTTTAAGATTATTACTAGTCAGATATATTTTTGTGCAGTGAATAGGGCGTGTTGAATCCAGTTCTCTGAGCAAGGAGTAGGTCTTGTCTATTACATATTGGGTTTATGGAACTGTATCTGAGCTAATTGAAACCCTTGTTTTATGTATCACCCCACCTCACCTTTCCCGTTAAGCAGCCATAGTGTGTTTTCTGCATGTGTGACTCTGTTCTGTTTTGTAATTCAGTTCAAGTGTAACGGTTTTTACATTCCCTCTATAAGTGATACCTTATGAGAAGTGTCCTTTTCTGTGTGACTTATTTCACTTAGAATCGTCGTACCTAAATCCACTCATCATGCTGCTACTAGCCTTATGACATTGATTTCATGGCTGAGTGATATTCCATTGTACATAAGGACCACAACTTCTTTATCCATTTTTCTCTTTCCTGGGATATTGAAGGTGGAATGAAGTGGAGGTCCTTGTCAACAGAGCAGCCCTAAACTTTGGGGTGCTTGTGTCTTGCTGATTTTTCATTTTCCCAATTTATACCCCCATGAGTGGAAGTGCCCTATGCTCTCTAAGCTGTGTTTTTTAGATGTTTCAGGACACACCGTACACTTCTCCAGAGTGGCTGTTGGCAATTTACATCCCGCCCATCAGTGTAGCAAGGCTCCCATTTCTCCATGGCCTGTCCTGCATTTCTGGTTTTGAGACTTTATTCAGCATGGCCCTTTTGACCGATGGGTAGCGAGTCTTCTTTGTAGCCCTGATTTACCTTTCCAGGTTGCTTGTTTGGCCAAAAAGGGCGTATGCGTTTTTTCCTGAATATATTCAGGAAAAAACGCATACGCCCTTTTTGGCCAAGGGCATCATTGTCAACGTTTTGCCGCTTTTCATGTGCTTTAAAGGCGATTCGAATCTACCTCCTGAAATCTGTTTCCTGCAATTCTGCCTTGATTTCAAATCCTCTTCTTTGCCTTCCCTCAATATATTTGTGGACGAGAGTTATTATTTATAACTCTGCAGGTTTGTGAATTGCAGTGCCCTGAAGCTCCATTTTACAACTCGCATTTTTGGGAGCTGGCCTCAAAAGCGCAGGATGGATTCAGGCCCTGTTCTGCTTCCGGCGGGGGAGGATGAGCCTGTGGTTAATTCTTCTTCCTGATGGGAAAATAGAGTGACCTGTGCCTGTCCCAACACCAAGAGCTAGTCTCGCACTGGTTCCCCATGTACCCGTTCATCCTCAGGACAAATTGCAACCTGTACGGAACAGGAGGTTAAAGGTGCTGATGCTCCAAGTAGGGAGATTGTTAGTAAAGCGGCTGGAATGGCGAACCCGGGCACAAGAAGAAGAGAAATGAGGTGCATTTTAGAAACCTTTCCCCATCACATGGTGTACCGTCTTTTTGTTTTCTCATGCATGTTTTCGATGTAGGAAGATGCCCTTGAACCTGGAGATTTGGGACCCATGCGATGGGTACCACGCAGTATTACTTTAAAGGGTCTGCGTTTGCTCACCCAACCTCACCAAACCTCTCAGCCCCAAGAGTGTCCACCCTTATGTCTCATCCAGCTGTGGGTCTAGATATGGTCAATCCAGGTTGCATCACAGCCCCTGAACGCATTGTGTAAGAATTTCTCTCTCTTTCACTGTCTTTGTTTCATGGGTTTTTCAAAGTAATTTATTTTTATAATGGGGTTTAGCTGCTTTTCACTGCTGTGTTTATGCCGCTTTACACCCACTTGACACACTAACAGAGAGATATCAATACATAGGTTTTAAGATTATTACTAGTCAGATGTATTCTTGTGCAGTGAATAGGGCGTGTTGAATCCAGTTCTCTGAGCAAGGAGTAGGTCTTGTCTATTACATATTGGGTTTATGGAACTGTATCTGAGCTAACTGAAACCCTTGTTTTATGTATCACCCCACCTCACCTTTCCCGTTAAGCAGCCATAGTGTGTTTTCTGCATGTGTGACTCTGTTCTGTTTTGTAATTCAGTTCAAGTGTAACGGTTTTGACATTCCCTCTATAAGTGATACCTTATGAGAAGTGTCCTTTTCTGTGTGACTTATTTCACTTAGAATCGTCGTACCTAAATCCACTCATCATGCTGCTACTAGCCTTATGACATTGATTTCATGGCTGAGTGATATTCCATTGTACATAAGGACCACAACTTCTTTATCCATTTTTCTCTTTCCTGGGATATTGAAGGTGGAATGAAGTGGAGGTCCTTGTCAACAGAGCAGCCCTAAACTTTGGGGTGCTTGTGTCTTGCTGATTTTTCATTTTCCCAATTTATACCCCCATGAGTGGAAGTGCCCTATGCTCTCTAAGCTGTGTTTTTTAGATGTTTCAGGACACACCGTACACTTCTCCAGAGTGGCTGTTGGCAATTTACATCCCGCCCATCAGTGTAGCAAGGCTCCCATTTCTCCATGGCCTGTCCTGCATTTCTGGTTTTGAGACTTTATTCAGCATGGCCCTTTTGACCGATGGGTAGCGAGTCTTCTTTGTAGCCCTGATTTACCTTTCCAGGTTGCTTGTTTGGCCAAAAAGGGCGTATGCGTTTTTTCCTGAATATATTCAGGAAAAAACGCATACGCCCTTTTTGGCCAAGGGCATCATTGTCAACGTTTTGCCGCTTTTCATGTGCTTTAAAGGCGATTCGAATCTACCTCCTGAAATCTGTTTCCTGCAATTCTGCCTTGATTTCAAATCCTCTTCTTTGCCTTCCCTCAATATATTTGTGGACGAGAGTTATCATTTATAACTCTGCAGGTTTGTGAATTGCAGTGCCCTGAAGCTCCATTTTACAACTCGCTTTTTTGGGAGTTGGCCGAAAAAGCGCAGGATGGCTTCAGGCCCTGTTCTGGTTCCGGGGTGAGGATGAGCCTGTGGTTAATTCTTCTTCCTGATGGGAAAATAGAGTGACCTGTGCCTGTCCCAACACCAAGAGCTAGTCTCGCACTGGTTCCCCATGTACCCGTTCATCCTCAGGACAAATTGCAACCTGTACGGAACAGGAGGTTAAAGGTGCTGATGCTCCAAGTAGGGAGATTGTTAGTAAAGCGGCTGGAATGGCGACCCCGGGCACAAGGAGAAGAGAAATGAGGTGTGTTTTAGAAACCTTTCCCCATCACATGGTGTACCATCTTTTTGTTTTCTCATGCATGTTTTCGATGTAGGAAGATGCCCTTGAACCTGGAGATTCGGGACCCATGCGATGGGTACCACGCAGTATTCCTTTAAAGGGTCTGCGTTTGCTCACCCAACCTCACCAAACCTCTCAGCCCCAAGAGTGTCCACCCTTATGTCTCATCCAGCTGTGGGTCTAGATATGGTCAATCCAGGTTGCATCACAGCCCCTGAACGCATTGTGTAAGAATTTCTCTCTCTTTCAATGTCTTGGTTTCATGGGTTTTTCGAAGTAATTTATTTTTATAATGGCGTTTAGCTGCTTTTCACTGCTGTGTTTATGCCGCTTTACACCCACTTGACACACTAACAGAGAGATATCAATACATAGGTTTTAAGATTATTCCTAGTCAGATATATTCTTGTGCGGTGAATAGGGCGTGTTGAGTCCAGTTCTCTGAGCAAGGAGTAGGTCTTGTCTATTACATATTGAGTTTATGGAACGGTATCTGAGCTAATTTGAAACCCTTGTTTTATGTATCACCCCACCTCACCTTTCCCGTTAAGCAGCCATAGTGTGTTTTCTGCATGTGTGACTCTGTTCTGTTTTGTAATTCAGTTCAAGTGTAACGGTTTTTACATTCCCTCTATAAGTGATACCTTATGAGAAGTGTCCTTTTCTGTGTGACTTATTTCACTTAGAATCGTCGTACCTAAATCCACTCATCATGCTGCTACTAGCCTTATGACATTGATTTCATGGCTGAGTGATATTCCATTGTACATAAGGACCACAACTTCTTTATCCATTTTTCTCTTTCCTGGGATATTGAAGGTGGAATGAAGTGGAGGTCCTTGTCAACAGAGCAGCCCTAAACTTTGGGGTGCTTGTGTCTTGCTGATTTTTCATTTTCCCAATTTATACCCCCATGAGTGGAAGTGCCCTATGCTCTCTAAGCTGTGTTTTTTAGATGTTTCAGGACACACCGTACACTTCTCCAGAGTGGCTGTTGGCAATTTACATCCCGCCCATCAGTGTAGCAAGGCTCCCATTTCTCCATGGCCTGTCCTGCATTTCTGGTTTTGAGACTTTATTCAGCATGGCCCTTTTGACCGATGGGTAGCGAGTCTTCTTTGTAGCCCTGATTTACCTTTCCAGGTTGCTTGTTTGGCCAAAAAGGGCGTATGCGTTTTTTCCTGAATATATTCAGGAAAAAACGCATACGCCCTTTTTGGCCAAGGGCATCATTGTCAACGTTTTGCCGCTTTTCATGTGCTTTAAAGGCGATTCGAATCTACCTCCTGAAATCTGTTTCCTGCAATTCTGCCTTGATTTCAAATCCTCTTCTTTGCCTTCCCTCAATATATTTGTGGACGAGAGTTATCATTTATAACTCTGCAGGTTTGTGAATTGCAGTGCCCTGAAGCTCCATTTTACAACTCGCTTTTTTGGGAGTTGGCCGAAAAAGCGCAGGATGGCTTCAGGCCCTGTTCTGGTTCCGGGGTGAGGATGAGCCTGTGGTTAATTCTTCTTCCTGATGGGAAAATAGAGTGACCTGTGCCTGTCCCAACACCAAGAGCTAGTCTCGCACTGGTTCCCCATGTACCCGTTCATCCTCAGGACAAATTGCAACCTGTACGGAACAGGAGGTTAAAGGTGCTGATGCTCCAAGTAGGGAGATTGTTAGTAAAGCGGCTGGAATGGCGACCCCGGGCACAAGGAGAAGAGAAATGAGGTGTGTTTTAGAAACCTTTCCCCATCACATGGTGTACCATCTTTTTGTTTTCTCATGCATGTTTTCGATGTAGGAAGATGCCCTTGAACCTGGAGATTCGGGACCCATGCGATGGGTACCACGCAGTATTCCTTTAAAGGGTCTGCGTTTGCTCACCCAACCTCACCAAACCTCTCAGCCCCAAGAGTGTCCACCCTTATGTCTCATCCAGCTGTGGGTCTAGATATGGTCAATCCAGGTTGCATCACAGCCCCTGAACGCATTGTGTAAGAATTTCTCTCTCTTTCAATGTCTTGGTTTCATGGGTTTTTCGAAGTAATTTATTTTTATAATGGCGTTTAGCTGCTTTTCACTGCTGTGTTTATGCCGCTTTACACCCACTTGACACACTAACAGAGAGATATCAATACATAGGTTTTAAGATTATTCCTAGTCAGATATATTCTTGTGCGGTGAATAGGGCGTGTTGAGTCCAGTTCTCTGAGCAAGGAGTAGGTCTTGTCTATTACATATTGAGTTTATGGAACGGTATCTGAGCTAATTTGAAACCCTTGTTTTATGTATCACCCCACCTCACCTTTCCCGTTAAGCAGCCATAGTGTGTTTTCTGCATGTGTGACTCTGTTCTGTTTTGTAATTCAGTTCAAGTGTAACGGTTTTTACATTCCCTCTATAAGTGATACCTTATGAGAAGTGTCCTTTTCTGTGTGACTTATTTCACTTAGAATCGTCGTACCTAAATCCACTCATCATGCTGCTACTAGCCTTATGACATTGATTTCATGGCTGAGTGATATTCCATTGTACATAAGGACCACAACTTCTTTATCCATTTTTCTCTTTCCTGGGATATTGAAGGTGGAATGAAGTGGAGGTCCTTGTCAACAGAGCAGCCCTAAACTTTGGGGTGCTTGTGTCTTGCTGATTTTTCATTTTCCCAATTTATACCCCCATGAGTGGAAGTGCCCTATGCTCTCTAAGCTGTGTTTTTTAGATGTTTCAGGACACACCGTACACTTCTCCAGAGTGGCTGTTGGCAATTTACATCCCGCCCATCAGTGTAGCAAGGCTCCCATTTCTCCATGGCCTGTCCTGCATTTCTGGTTTTGAGACTTTATTCAGCATGGCCCTTTTGACCGATGGGTAGCGAGTCTTCTTTGTAGCCCTGATTTACCTTTCCAGGTTGCTTGTTTGGCCAAAAAGGGCGTATGCGTTTTTTCCTGAATATATTCAGGAAAAAACGCATACGCCCTTTTTGGCCAAGGGCATCATTGTCAACGTTTTGCCGCTTTTCATGTGCTTTAAAGGCGATTCGAATCTACCTCCTGAAATCTGTTTCCTGCAATTCTGCCTTGATTTCAAATCCTCTTCTTTGCCTTCCCTCAATATATTTGTGGACGAGAGTTATCATTTATAACTCTGCAGGTTTGTGAATTGCAGTGCCCTGAAGCTCCATTTTACAACTCGCTTTTTTGGGAGCTGGCCGCAAAAGCGCAGGATGGCTTCAGGCCCTGTTCTGGTTCCGGGGTGAGGATGAGCCTGTGGTTAATTCTTCTTCCTGATGGGAAAATAGAGTGACCTGTGCCTGTCCCAACACCAAGAGCTAGTCTCTCACTGGTTCCCCATGTACCCGTTCATCCTCAGGACAAATTGCAACCTGTACGGAACAGGAGGTTAAAGGTGCTGATGCTCCAAGTAGGGAGATTGTTAGTAAAGCGGCTGGAATGGCGAACCCGGGCACAAGAAGAAGAGAAATGAGGTGCGTTTTAGAAACCTTTCCCCATCACATGGTGTACCATCTTTTTGTTTTCTCATGCATGTTTTCGATGTAGGAAGATGCCCTTGAACCTGGAGATTTGGGACCCATGCGATGGGTACCACGCAGTATTACTTTAAAGGGTCTGCGTTTGCTCACCCAACCTCACCAAACCTCTCAGCCCCAAGAGTGTCCACCCTTATGTCTCATCCAGCTGTGGGTCTAGATATGGTCAATCCAGTTTGCATCACAGCCCCTGAACGCATTGTGTAAGAATTTCTCTCTCTTTCACTGTCTTTGTTTCATGGGTTTGTAAAAGTAATTTATTTTTATAATGGGGTTTAGCTGCTTTTCACTGCTGTGTTTATGCCGCTTTACACCCACTTGACACACTAACAGTGAGATATCAATACATAGGTTTTAAGATTATTACTAGTCAGATATATTTTTATGCAGTGAATAGGGCGTGTTGAATCCAGTTCTCTGAGCAAGGAGTAGGTCTTGTCTATTACATATTGGGTTTATGGAACTGTATCTGAGCTAATTGAAACCCTTGTTTTATGTATCACCCCACCTCACCTTTCCCGTTAAGCAGCCATAGTGTGTTTTCTGCATGTGTGACTCTGTTCTGTTTTGTAATTCAGTTCAAGTGTAACGGTTTTTACATTCCCTCTATAAGTGATACCTTATGAGAAGTGTCCTTTTCTGTGTGACTTATTTCACTTAGAATCGTCGTACCTAAATCCACTCATCATGCTGCTACTAGCCTTATGACATTGATTTCATGGCTGAGTGATATTCCATTGTACATAAGGACCACAACTTCTTTATCCATTTTTCTCTTTCCTGGGATATTGAAGGTGGAATGAAGTGGAGGTCCTTGTCAACAGAGCAGCCCTAAACTTTGGGGTGCTTGTGTCTTGCTGATTTTTCATTTTCCCAATTTATACCCCCATGAGTGGAAGTGCCCTATGCTCTCTAAGCTGTGTTTTTTAGATGTTTCAGGACACACCGTACACTTCTCCAGAGTGGCTGTTGGCAATTTACATCCCGCCCATCAGTGTAGCAAGGCTCCCATTTCTCCATGGCCTGTCCTGCATTTCTGGTTTTGAGACTTTATTCAGCATGGCCCTTTTGACCGATGGGTAGCGAGTCTTCTTTGTAGCCCTGATTTACCTTTCCAGGTTGCTTGTTTGGCCAAAAAGGGCGTATGCGTTTTTTCCTGAATATATTCAGGAAAAAACGCATACGCCCTTTTTGGCCAAGGGCATCATTGTCAACGTTTTGCCGCTTTTCATGTGCTTTAAAGGCGATTCGAATCTACCTCCTGAAATCTGTTTCCTGCAATTCTGCCTTGATTTCAAATCCTCTTCTTTGCCTTCCCTCAATATATTTGTGGACGAGAGTTATTATTTATAACTCTGCAGGTTTGTGAATTGCAGTGCCCTGAAGCTCCATTTTACAACTCGCATTTTTGGGAGCTGGCCTCAAAAGCGCAGGATGGATTCAGGCCCTGTTCTGCTTCCGGCGGGGGAGGATGAGCCTGTGGTTAATTCTTCTTCCTGATGGGAAAATAGAGTGACCTGTGCCTGTCCCAACACCAAGAGCTAGTCTTTCACTGGTTCCCCATGTACCCGTTCATCCTCAGGACAAATTGCAACCTGTACGGAACAGGAGGTTAAAGGTGCTGATGCTCCAAGTAGGGAGATTGTTAGTAAAGCGGCTGGAATGGCGAACGCGGGCACAAGAAGAAGAGAAATGAGGTGCATTTTAGAAACCTTTCCCCATCACATGGTGTACCGTCTTTTTGTTTTCTCATGCATGTTTTCGATGTAGGAAGATGCCCTTGAACCTGGAGATTTGGGACCCATGCGATGGGTACCACGCAGTATTACTTTAAAGGGTCTGCGTTTGCTCACCCAACCTCACCAAACCTCTCAGCCCCAAGAGTGTCCACCCTTATGTCTCATCCAGCTGTGGGTCTAGATATGGTCAATCCAGGTTGCATCACAGCCCCTGAACGCATTGTGTAAGAATTTCTCTCTCTTTCACTGTCTTTGTTTCATGGGTTTTTCAAAGTAATTTATTTTTATAATGGGGTTTAGCTGCTTTTCACTGCTGTGTTTATGCCGCTTTACACCCACTTGACACACTAACAGAGAGATATCAATACATAGGTTTTAAGATTATTACTAGTCAGATGTATTCTTGTGCAGTGAATAGGGCGTGTTGAATCCAGTTCTCTGAGCAAGGAGTAGGTCTTGTCTATTACATATTGGGTTTATGGAACTGTATCTGAGCTAACTGAAACCCTTGTTTTATGTATCACCCCACCTCACCTTTCCCGTTAAGCAGCCATAGTGTGTTTTCTGCATGTGTGACTCTGTTCTGTTTTGTAATTCAGTTCAAGTGTAACGGTTTTGACATTCCCTCTATAAGTGATACCTTATGAGAAGTGTCCTTTTCTGTGTGACTTATTTCACTTAGAATCGTCGTACCTAAATCCACTCATCATGCTGCTACTAGCCTTATGACATTGATTTCATGGCTGAGTGATATTCCATTGTACATAAGGACCACAACTTCTTTATCCATTTTTCTCTTTCCTGGGATATTGAAGGTGGAATGAAGTGGAGGTCCTTGTCAACAGAGCAGCCCTAAACTTTGGGGTGCTTGTGTCTTGCTGATTTTTCATTTTCCCAATTTATACCCCCATGAGTGGAAGTGCCCTATGCTCTCTAAGCTGTGTTTTTTAGATGTTTCAGGACACACCGTACACTTCTCCAGAGTGGCTGTTGGCAATTTACATCCCGCCCATCAGTGTAGCAAGGCTCCCATTTCTCCATGGCCTGTCCTGCATTTCTGGTTTTGAGACTTTATTCAGCATGGCCCTTTTGACCGATGGGTAGCGAGTCTTCTTTGTAGCCCTGATTTACCTTTCCAGGTTGCTTGTTTGGCCAAAAAGGGCGTATGCGTTTTTTCCTGAATATATTCAGGAAAAAACGCATACGCCCTTTTTGGCCAAGGGCATCATTGTCAACGTTTTGCCGCTTTTCATGTGCTTTAAAGGCGATTCGAATCTACCTCCTGAAATCTGTTTCCTGCAATTCTGCCTTGATTTCAAATCCTCTTCTTTGCCTTCCCTCAATATATTTGTGGACGAGAGTTATCATTTATAACTCTGCAGGTTTGTGAATTGCAGTGCCCTGAAGCTCCATTTTACAACTCGCTTTTTTGGGAGTTGGCCGAAAAAGCGCAGGATGGCTTCAGGCCCTGTTCTGGTTCCGGGGTGAGGATGAGCCTGTGGTTAATTCTTCTTCCTGATGGGAAAATAGAGTGACCTGTGCCTGTCCCAACACCAAGAGCTAGTCTCGCACTGGTTCCCCATGTACCCGTTCATCCTCAGGACAAATTGCAACCTGTACGGAACAGGAGGTTAAAGGTGCTGATGCTCCAAGTAGGGAGATTGTTAGTAAAGCGGCTGGAATGGCGACCCCGGGCACAAGGAGAAGAGAAATGAGGTGTGTTTTAGAAACCTTTCCCCATCACATGGTGTACCATCTTTTTGTTTTCTCATGCATGTTTTCGATGTAGGAAGATGCCCTTGAACCTGGAGATTCGGGACCCATGCGATGGGTACCACGCAGTATTCCTTTAAAGGGTCTGCGTTTGCTCACCCAACCTCACCAAACCTCTCAGCCCCAAGAGTGTCCACCCTTATGTCTCATCCAGCTGTGGGTCTAGATATGGTCAATCCAGGTTGCATCACAGCCCCTGAACGCATTGTGTAAGAATTTCTCTCTCTTTCAATGTCTTGGTTTCATGGGTTTTTCGAAGTAATTTATTTTTATAATGGCGTTTAGCTGCTTTTCACTGCTGTGTTTATGCCGCTTTACACCCACTTGACACACTAACAGAGAGATATCAATACATAGGTTTTAAGATTATTCCTAGTCAGATATATTCTTGTGCGGTGAATAGGGCGTGTTGAGTCCAGTTCTCTGAGCAAGGAGTAGGTCTTGTCTATTACATATTGAGTTTATGGAACGGTATCTGAGCTAATTTGAAACCCTTGTTTTATGTATCACCCCACCTCACCTTTCCCGTTAAGCAGCCATAGTGTGTTTTCTGCATGTGTGACTCTGTTCTGTTTTGTAATTCAGTTCAAGTGTAACGGTTTTTACATTCCCTCTATAAGTGATACCTTATGAGAAGTGTCCTTTTCTGTGTGACTTATTTCACTTAGAATCGTCGTACCTAAATCCACTCATCATGCTGCTACTAGCCTTATGACATTGATTTCATGGCTGAGTGATATTCCATTGTACATAAGGACCACAACTTCTTTATCCATTTTTCTCTTTCCTGGGATATTGAAGGTGGAATGAAGTGGAGGTCCTTGTCAACAGAGCAGCCCTAAACTTTGGGGTGCTTGTGTCTTGCTGATTTTTCATTTTCCCAATTTATACCCCCATGAGTGGAAGTGCCCTATGCTCTCTAAGCTGTGTTTTTTAGATGTTTCAGGACACACCGTACACTTCTCCAGAGTGGCTGTTGGCAATTTACATCCCGCCCATCAGTGTAGCAAGGCTCCCATTTCTCCGTGGCCTGTCCTGCATTGCTGGTTTTGAGACTTTTTTCAGCATGGCCCTTTTGACCGATGGGTAGCGAGTCTTCTTTGCAGCGCTGATTTGCCTTTCCAGGTTGCTTGGTTGGCCAAAAAGGGCGTATGCGTTTTTTCCTGAATATATTCAGGAAAAAACGCATACGCCCTTTTTGGCCAAGGGCATCATTGTCAACGTTTTGCCGCTTTTCATGTGCTTTAAAGGCGATTCGAATCTACCTCCTGAAATCTGTTTCCTGCAATTCTGCCTTGATTTCAAATCCTCTTCTTTGCCTTCCCTCAATATATTTGTGGACGAGAGTTATCATTTATAACTCTGCAGGTTTGTGAATTGCAGTGCCCTGAAGCTCCATTTTACAACTCGCTTTTTTGGGAGCTGGCCGCAAAAGCGCAGGATGGCTTCAGGCCCTGTTCTGGTTCCGGGGTGAGGATGAGCCTGTGGTTAATTCTTCTTCCTGATGGGAAAATAGAGTGACCTGTGCCTGTCCCAACACCAAGAGCTAGTCTCTCACTGGTTCCCCATGTACCCGTTCATCCTCAGGACAAATTGCAACCTGTACGGAACAGGAGGTTAAAGGTGCTGATGCTCCAAGTAGGGAGATTGTTAGTAAAGCGGCTGGAATGGCGAACCCGGGCACAAGAAGAAGAGAAATGAGGTGCGTTTTAGAAACCTTTCCCCATCACATGGTGTACCATCTTTTTGTTTTCTCATGCATGTTTTCGATGTAGGAAGATGCCCTTGAACCTGGAGATTTGGGACCCATGCGATGGGTACCACGCAGTATTACTTTAAAGGGTCTGCGTTTGCTCACCCAACCTCACCAAACCTCTCAGCCCCAAGAGTGTCCACCCTTATGTCTCATCCAGCTGTGGGTCTAGATATGGTCAATCCAGTTTGCATCACAGCCCCTGAACGCATTGTGTAAGAATTTCTCTCTCTTTCACTGTCTTTGTTTCATGGGTTTTTCAAAGTAATTTATTTTTATAATGGGGTTTAGCTGCTTTTCACTGCTGTGTTTATGCCGCTTTACACCCACTTGACACACTAACAGTGAGATATCAATACATAGGTTTTAAGATTATTACTAGTCAGATATATTTTTGTGCAGTGAATAGGGCGTGTTGAATCCAGTTCTCTGAGCAAGGAGTAGGTCTTGTCTATTACATATTGGGTTTATGGAACTGTATCTGAGCTAATTGAAACCCTTGTTTTATGTATCACCCCACCTCACCTTTCCCGTTAAGCAGCCATAGTGTGTTTTCTGCATGTGTGACTCTGTTCTGTTTTGTAATTCAGTTCAAGTGTAACGGTTTTTACATTCCCTCTATAAGTGATACCTTATGAGAAGTGTCCTTTTCTGTGTGACTTATTTCACTTAGAATCGTCGTACCTAAATCCACTCATCATGCTGCTACTAGCCTTATGACATTGATTTCATGGCTGAGTGATATTCCATTGTACATAAGGACCACAACTTCTTTATCCATTTTTCTCTTTCCTGGGATATTGAAGGTGGAATGAAGTGGAGGTCCTTGTCAACAGAGCAGCCCTAAACTTTGGGGTGCTTGTGTCTTGCTGATTTTTCATTTTCCCAATTTATACCCCCATGAGTGGAAGTGCCCTATGCTCTCTAAGCTGTGTTTTTTAGATGTTTCAGGACACACCGTACACTTCTCCAGAGTGGCTGTTGGCAATTTACATCCCGCCCATCAGTGTAGCAAGGCTCCCATTTCTCCATGGCCTGTCCTGCATTTCTGGTTTTGAGACTTTATTCAGCATGGCCCTTTTGACCGATGGGTAGCGAGTCTTCTTTGTAGCCCTGATTTACCTTTCCAGGTTGCTTGTTTGGCCAAAAAGGGCGTATGCGTTTTTTCCTGAATATATTCAGGAAAAAACGCATACGCCCTTTTTGGCCAAGGGCATCATTGTCAACGTTTTGCCGCTTTTCATGTGCTTTAAAGGCGATTCGAATCTACCTCCTGAAATCTGTTTCCTGCAATTCTGCCTTGATTTCAAATCCTCTTCTTTGCCTTCCCTCAATATATTTGTGGACGAGAGTTATCATTTATAACTCTGCAGGTTTGTGAATTGCAGTGCCCTGAAGCTCCATTTTACAACTCGCTTTTTTGGGAGCTGGCCGCAAAAGCGCAGGATGGCTTCAGGTCCTGTTCTGGTTCCGGGGTGAGGATGAGCCTGTGGTTAATTCTTCTTCCTGATGGGAAAATAGAGTGACCTGTGCCTGTCCCAACACCAAGAGCTAGTCTCTCACTGGTTCCCCATGTACCCGTTCATCCTCAGGACAAATTGCAACCTGTACGGAACAGGAGGTTAAAGGTGCTGATGCTCCAAGTAGGGAGATTGTTAGTAAAGCGGCTGGAATGGCGAACCCGGGCACAAGAAGAAGAGAAATGAGGTGCGTTTTAGAAACCTTTCCCCATCACATGGTGTACCATCTTTTTGTTTTCTCATGCATGTTTTCGATGTAGGAAGATGCCCTTGAACCTGGAGATTTGGGACCCATGCGATGGGTACCACGCAGTATTACTTTAAAGGGTCTGCGTTTGCTCACCCAACCTCACCAAACCTCTCAGCCCCAAGAGTGTCCACCCTTATGTCTCATCCAGCTGTGGGTCTAGATATGGTCAATCCAGTTTGCATCACAGCCCCTGAACGCATTGTGTAAGAATTTCTCTCTCTTTCACTGTCTTTGTTTCATGGGTTTGTAAAAGTAATTTATTTTTATAATGGGGTTTAGCTGCTTTTCACTGCTGTGTTTATGCCGCTTTACACCCACTTGACACACTAACAGTGAGATATCAATACATAGGTTTTAAGATTATTACTAGTCAGATATATTTTTGTGCAGTGAATAGGGCGTGTTGAATCCAGTTCTCTGAGCAAGGAGTAGGTCTTGTCTATTACATATTGGGTTTATGGAACTGTATCTGAGCTAATTGAAACCCTTGTTTTATGTATCACCCCACCTCACCTTTCCCGTTAAGCAGCCATAGTGTGTTTTCTGCATGTGTGACTCTGTTCTGTTTTGTAATTCAGTTCAAGTGTAACGGTTTTTACATTCCCTCTATAAGTGATACCTTATGAGAAGTGTCCTTTTCTGTGTGACTTATTTCACTTAGAATCGTCGTACCTAAATCCACTCATCATGCTGCTACTAGCCTTATGACATTGATTTCATGGCTGAGTGATATTCCATTGTACATAAGGACCACAACTTCTTTATCCATTTTTCTCTTTCCTGGGATATTGAAGGTGGAATGAAGTGGAGGTCCTTGTCAACAGAGCAGCCCTAAACTTTGGGGTGCTTGTGTCTTGCTGATTTTTCATTTTCCCAATTTATACCCCCATGAGTGGAAGTGCCCTATGCTCTCTAAGCTGTGTTTTTTAGATGTTTCAGGACACACCGTACACTTCTCCAGAGTGGCTGTTGGCAATTTACATCCCGCCCATCAGTGTAGCAAGGCTCCCATTTCTCCGTGGCCTGTCCTGCATTGCTGGTTTTGAGACTTTTTTCAGCATGGCCCTTTTGACCGATGGGTAGCGAGTCTTCTTTGTAGCAATGATTTGCCTTTCCAGGTTGCTTGGTTGGCCAAAAAGGGCGTATGCGTTTTTTCCTGAATATATTCAGGAAAAAACGCATACGCCCTTTTTGGCCAAGGGCATCATTGTCAACGTTTTGCCGCTTTTCATGTGCTTTAAAGGCGATTCGAATCTACCTCCTGAAATCTGTTTCCTGCAATTCTGCCTTGATTTCAAATCCTCTTCTTTGCCTTCCCTCAATATATTTGTGGACGAGAGTTATCATTTATAACTCTGCAGGTTTGTGAATTGCAGTGCCCTGAAGCTCCATTTTACAACTCGCTTTTTTGGGAGCTGGCCGCAAAAGCGCAGGATGGCTTCAGGCCCTGTTCTGGTTCCGGGGTGAGGATGAGCCTGTGGTTAATTCTTCTTCCTGATGGGAAAATAGAGTGACCTGTGCCTGTCCCAACACCAAGAGCTAGTCTCTCACTGGTTCCCCATGTACCCGTTCATCCTCAGGACAAATTGCAACCTGTACGGAACAGGAGGTTAAAGGTGCTGATGCTCCAAGTAGGGAGATTGTTAGTAAAGCGGCTGGAATGGCGACCCCGGGCACAAGGAGAAGAGAAATGAGGTGTGTTTTAGAAACCTTTCCCCATCACATGGTGTACCATCTTTTTGTTTTCTCATGCATGTTTTCGATGTAGGAAGATGCCCTTGAACCTGGAGATTCGGGACCCATGCGATGGGTACCACGCAGTATTACTTTAAAGGGTCTGCGTTTGCTCACCCAACCTCACCAAACCTCTCAGCCCCAAGAGTGTCCACCCTTATGTCTCATCCAGCTGTGGGTCTAGATATGGTCAATCCAGGTTGCATCACAGCCCCTGAACGCATTGTGTAAGAATTTCTCTCTCTTTCAATGTCTTGGTTTCATGGGTTTTTCGAAGTAATTTATTTTTATAATGGCGTTTAGCTGCTTTTCACTGCTGTGTTTATGCCGCTTTACACCCACTTGACACACTAACAGAGAGATATCAATACATAGGTTTTAAGATTATTCCTAGTCAGATATATTCTTGTGCGGTGAATAGGGCGTGTTGAGTCCAGTTCTCTGAGCAAGCAGTAGGTCTTGTCTATTACATATTGGGTTTATGGAACGGTATCTGAGCTAATTTGAAACCCTTGTTTTATGTATCACCCCACCTCACCTTTCCCGTTAAGCAGCCATAGTGTGTTTTCTGCATGTGTGACTCTGTTCTGTTTTGTAATTCAGTTCAAGTGTAACGGTTTTTACATTCCCTCTATAAGTGATACCTTATGAGAAGTGTCCTTTTCTGTGTGACTTATTTCACTTAGAATCGTCGTACCTAAATCCACTCATCATGCTGCTACTAGCCTTATGACATTGATTTCCTGGCTGAGTGATATTCCATTGTACATAAGGACCACAACTTCTTTATCCATTTTTCTCTTTCCTGGGATATTGAAGGTGGAATGAAGTGGAGGTCCTTGTCAACAGAGCAGCCCTAAACTTTGGGGTGCTTGTGTCTTGCTGATTTTTCATTTTCCCAATTTATACCCCCATGAGTGGAAGTGCCCTATGCTCTCTAAGCTGTGTTTTTTAGATGTTTCAGGACACACCGTACACTTCTCCAGAGTGGCTGTTGGCAATTTACATCCCGCCCATCAGTGTAGCAAGGCTCCCATTTCTCCGTGGCCTGTCCTGCATTTCTGGTTTTGAGACTTTATTCAGCATGGCCCTTTTGACCGATGGGTAGCGAGTCTTCTTTGTAGCCCTGATTTACCTTTCCAGGTTGCTTGTTTGGCCAAAAAGGGCGTATGCGTCTTTTCCTGAATATATTCAGGAAAAAACGCATACGCCCTTTTTGGCCAAGGGCATCATTGTCAACGTTTTGCCGCTTTTCATGTGCTTTAAAGGCGATTCGAATCTACCTCCTGAAATCTGTTTCCTGCAATTCTGCCTTGATTTCAAATCCTCTTCTTTGCCTTCCCTCAATATATTTGTGGACGAGAGTTATCATTTATAACTCTGCAGGTTTGTGAATTGCAGTGCCCTGAAGCTCCATTTTACAACTCGCTTTTTTGGGAGCTGGCCGCAAAAGCGCAGGATGGCTTCAGGCCCTGTTCTGGTTCCGGGGTGAGGATGAGCCTGTGGTTAATTCTTCTTCCTGATGGGAAAATAGAGTGGCCTGTGCCTGTCCCAACACCAAGAGCTACTCTCGCACTGGTTCCCCATGTACCCGTTCATCCTCAGGACAAATTGCAACCTGTACGGAACAGGAGGTTAAAGGTGCTGATGCTCCAAGTAGGGAGATTGTTAGTAAAGCGGCTGGAATGGCGACCCCGGGCACAAGGAGAAGAGAAATGAGGTGTGTTTTAGAAACCTTTCCCCATCACATGGTGTACCATCTTTTTGTTTTCTCATGCATGTTTTCGATGTAGGAAGATGCCCTTGAACCTGGAGATTCGGGACCCATGCGATGGGTACCACGCAGTATTACTTTAAAGGGTCTGCGTTTGCTCACCCAACCTCACCAAACCTCTCAGCCCCAAGAGTGTCCACCCTTATGTCTCATCCAGCTGTGGGTCTAGATATGGTCAATCCAGGTTGCATCACAGCCCCTGAACGCATTGTGTAAGAATTTCTCTCTCTTTCAATGTCTTGGTTTCATGGGTTTTTCGAAGTAATTTATTTTTATAATGGCGTTTAGCTGCTTTTCACTGCTGTGTTTATGCCGCTTTACACCCACTTGACACACTAACAGAGAGATATCAATACATAGGTTTTAAGATTATTTCTAGTCAGATATATTCTTGTGCGGTGAATAGGGCGTGTTGAGTCCAGTTCTCTGAGCAAGCAGTAGGTCTTGTCTATTACATATTGAGTTTATGGAACGGTATCTGAGCTAATTTGAAACCCTTGTTTTATGTATCACCCCACCTCACCTTTCCCGTTAAGCAGCCATAGTGTGTTTTCTGCATGTGTGACTCTGTTCTGTTTTGTAATTCAGTTCAAGTGTAACGGTTTTTACATTCCCTCTATAAGTGATACCTTATGAGAAGTGTCCTTTTCTGTGTGACTTATTTCACTTAGAATCGTCGTACCTAAATCCACTCATCATGCTGCTACTAGCCTTATGACATTGATTTCATGGCTGAGTGATATTCCATTGTACATAAGGACCACAACTTCTTTATCCATTTTTCTCTTTCCTGGGATATTGAAGGTGGAATGAAGTGGAGGTCCTTGTCAACAGAGCAGCCCTAAACTTTGGGGTGCTTGTGTCTTGCTGATTTTTCATTTTCCCAATTTATACCCCCATGAGTGGAAGTGCCCTATGCTCTCTAAGCTGTGTTTTTTAGATGTTTCAGGACACACCGTACACTTCTCCAGAGTGGCTGTTGGCAATTTACATCCCGCCCATCAGTGTAGCAAGGCTCCCATTTCTCCGTGGCCTGTCCTGCATTGCTGGTTTTGAGACTTTTTTCAGCATGGCCCTTTTGACCGATGGGTAGCGAGTCTTCTTTGTAGCGCTGATTTGCCTTTCCAGGTTGCTTGGTTGGCCAAAAAGGGCGTATGCGTTTTTTCCTGAATATATTCAGGAAAAAACGCATACGCCCTTTTTGGCCAAGGGCATCATTGTCAACGTTTTGCCGCTTTTCATGTGCTTTAAAGGCGATTCGAATCTACCTCCTGAAATCTGTTTCCTGCAATTCTGCCTTGATTTCAAATCCTCTTCTTTGCCTTCCCTCAATATATTTGTGGACGAGAGTTATCATTTATAACTCTGCAGGTTTGTGAATTGCAGTGCCCTGAAGCTCCATTTTACAACTCGCATTTTTGGGAGCTGGCCGCAAAAGCGCAGGATGGCTTCAGGCCCTGTTCTGCTTCCCGGGGGGGAGGATGAGCCTGTGGTTAATTCTTCTTCCTGATGGGAAAATAGAGTGACCTGTGCCTGTCCCAACACCAAGAGCTAGTCTCTCACTGGTTCCCCATGTACCCGTTCATCCTCAGGACAAATTGCAACCTGTACGGAACAGGAGGTTAAAGGTGCTGATGCTCCAAGTAGGGAGATTGTTAGTAAAGCGGCTGGAATGGCGAACCCGGGCACAAGAAGAAGAGAAATGAGGTGCATTTTAGAAACCTTTCCCCATCACATGGTGTACCGTCTTTTTGTTTTCTCATGCATGTTTTCGATGTAGGAAGATGCCCTTGAACCTGGAGATTTGGGACCCATGCGATGGGTACCACGCAGTATTACTTTAAAGGGTCTGCGTTTGCTCACCCAACCTCACCAAACCTCTCAGCCCCAAGAGTGTCCACCCTTATGTCTCATCCAGCTGTGGGTCTAGATATGGTCAATCCAGGTTGCATCACAGCCCCTGAACGCATTGTGTAAGAATTTCTCTCTCTTTCACTGTCTTTGTTTCATGGGTTTGTAAAAGTAATTTATTTTTATAATGGGGTTTAGCTGCTTTTCACTGCTGTGTTTATGCCGCTTTACACCCACTTGACACACTAACAGAGAGATATCAATACATAGGTTTTAAGATTATTACTAGTCAGATATATTCTTGTGCAGTGAATAGGGCGTGTTGAATCCAGTTCTCTGAGCAAGGAGTAGGTCTTGTCTATTACATATTGGGTTTATGGAACTGTATCTGAGCTAATTGAAACCCTTGTTTTATGTATCACCCCACCTCACCTTTCCCGTTAAGCAGCCATAGTGTGTTTTCTGCATGTGTGACTCTGTTCTGTTTTGTAATTCAGTTCAAGTGTAATGGTTTTTACATTCCCTCTATAAGTGATACCTTATGAGAAGTGTCCTTTTCTGTGTGACTTATTTCACTTAGAATCGTCGTACCTAAATCCACTCATCATGCTGCTACTAGCCTTATGACATTGATTTCATGGCTGAGTGATATTCCATTGTACATAAGGACCACAACTTCTTTATCCATTTTTCTCTTTCCTGGGATATTGAAGGTGGAATGAAGTGGAGGTCCTTGTCAACAGAGCAGCCCTAAACTTTGGGGTGCTTGTGTCTTGCTGATTTTTCATTTTCCCAATTTATACCCCCATGAGTGGAAGTGCCCTATGCTCTCTAAGCTGTGTTTTTTAGATGTTTCAGGACACACCGTACACTTCTCCAGAGTGGCTGTTGGCAATTTACATCCCGCCCATCAGTGTAGCAAGGCTCCCATTTCTCCACGGCCTGTCCTGCATTTCTGGTTTTGAGACTTTATTCAGCATGGCCCTTTTGACCGATGGGTAGCGAGTCTTCTTTGTAGCCCTGATTTACCTTTCCAGGTTGCTTGTTTGGCCAAAAAGGGCGTATGCGTTTTTTCCTGAATATATTCAGGAAAAAACGCATACGCCCTTTTTGGCCAAGGGCATCATTGTCAACGTTTTGCCGCTTTTCATGTGCTTTAAAGGCGATTCGAATCTACCTCCTGAAATCTGTTTCCTGCAATTCTGCCTTGATTTCAAATCCTCTTCTTTGCCTTCCCTCAATATATTTGTGGACGAGAGTTATCGTTTATAACTCTGCAGGTTTGTGAATTGCAGTGCCCTGAAGCTCCATTTTACAACTCGCTTTTTTGGGAGCTGGCCGCAAAAGCGCAGGATGGCTTCAGGCCCTGTTCTGGTTCCGGGGTGAGGATGAGCCTGTGGTTAATTCTTCTTCCTGATGGGAAAATAGAGTGACCTGTGCCTGTCCCAACACCAAGAGCTAGTCTCTCACTGGTTCCCCGTGTACCCGTTCATCCTCAGGACAAATTGCAACCTGTACGGAACAGGAGGTTAAAGGTGCTGATGCTCCAAGTAGGGAGATTGTTAGTAAAGCGGCTGGAATGGCGACCCCGGGCACAAGGAGAAGAGAAATGAGGTGCGTTTTAGAAACCTTTCCCCATCACATGGTGTACCATCTTTTTGTTTTCTCATGCATGTTTTCGATGTAGGAAGATGCCCTTGAACCTGGAGATTTGGGACCCATGCGATGGGTACCATGCAGTATTACTTTAAAGGGTCTGCGTTTGCTCACCCAACCTCACCAAACCTCTCAGCCCTAAAAGTGTCCACCCTTATGTCTCATCCAGCTGTGGGTCTAGATATGGTCAATCCAGGTTGCATCACAGCCCCTGAACGCATTGTGTAAGAATTTCTCTCTCTTTCAATGTCTTGGTTTCATGGGTTTTTCGAAGTAATTTATTTTTATAATGGCGTTTAGCTGCTTTTCACTGCTGTGTTTATGCCGCTTTACACCCACTTGACACACTAACAGAGAGATATCAATACATAGGTTTTAAGATTATTACTAGTCAGATATATTCTTGTGCGGTGAATAGGGCGTGTTGAGTCCAGTTCTCTGAGCAAGCAGTAGGTCTTGTCTATTACATATTGGGTTTATGGAACGGTATCTGAGCTAATTTGAAACCCTTGTTTTATGTATCACCCCACCTCACCTTTCCCGTTAAGCAGCCATAGTGTGTTTTCTGCATGTGTGACTCTGTTCTGTTTTGTAATTCAGTTCAAGTGTGACGCTTTTTACATTCCCTCTATAAGTGATACCTTATGAGAAGTGTCCTTTTCTGTGTGACTTATTTCACTTAGAATCGTCGTACCTAAATCCACTCATCATGCTGCTACTAGCCTTATGACATTGATTTCATGGCTGAGTGATATTCCATTGTACATAAGGACCACAACTTCTTTATCCATTTTTCTCTTTCCTGGGATATTGAAGGTGGAATGAAGTGGAGGTCCTTGTCAACAGAGCAGCCCTAAACTTTGGGGTGCTTGTGTCTTGCTGATTTTTCATTTTCCCAATTTATACCCCCATGAGTGGTAGTGCCCTATGCTCTCTAAGCTGTGTTTTTTAGATGTTTCAGGACACACCGTACACTTCTCCAGAGTGGCTGTTGGCAATTTACATCCCGCCCATCAGTGTAGCAAGGCTCCCATTTCTCCATGGCCTGTCCTGCATTTCTGGTTTTGAGACTTTTTTCAGCATGGCCCTTTTGACCGATGGGTAGCGAGTCTTCTTTGTAGTGCTGATTTGCCTTTCCAGGTTGCTTGGTTGGCCAAAAAGGGCGTATGCGTTTTTTCCTGAATATATTCAGGAAAAAACGCATACGCTCTTTTTGGCCAAGGGCATCATTGTCAACGTTTTGCCGCTTTTCATGTGCTTTAAAGGCGATTCGAATCTACCTCCTGAAATCTGTTTCCTGCAATTCTGCCTTGATTTCAAATCCTCTTCTTTGCCTTCCCTCAATATATTTGTGGACGAGAGTTATCATTTATAACTCTGCAGGTTTGTGAATTGCAGTGCCCTGAAGCTCCATTTTACAACTCGCTTTTTTGGGAGCTGGCCGCAAAAGCGCAGGATGGCTTCAGGCCCTCTTCTGGTTCCGGGGGGGAGGATGAGCCTGTGGTTAATTCTTCTTCCTGATGGGAAAATAGAGTGACCTGTGCCTGTCCCAACACCAAGAGCTGGTCTCTCACTGGTTCCCCGTCTACCCGTTAATCCTCAGGACAAATTGCAACCTGTACGGAACAGGAGGTTAAAGGTGCTGATGCTCCAAGTAGGGAGATTGCTAGGAAAGCGGCTGGAATGGCGACCCCGGGCACAAGGAGAAGAGAAATGAGGTGCGTTTTAGAAACCTTTCCCCATCACATGGTGTACCATCTTTTTGTTTTCTCATGCATGTTTTCGATGTAGGAAGATGCCCTTGAACCAGGAGATTTGGGACCCATGCGATGGGTACCACGCAGTACTACTTTAAAGGGTCTGCGTTTGCTCACCCAACCTCACCAAACCTCTCAGCCCCAAGAGTGTCCACCCTTATGTCTCATCCAGCTGTGGGTCTAGATATGGTCAATCCAGGTTGCATCACAGCCCCTGAACGCATTGTGTAAGAATTTCTCTCTCTTTCAATGTCTTGGTTTCATGGGTTTTTCGAAGTAATTTATTTTTATAATGGCGTTTAGCTGCTTTTCACTGCTGTGTTTATGCCGCTTTACACCCACTTGACACACTAACAGAGAGATATCAATACATAGGTTTTAAGATTATTACTAGTCAGATATATTCTTGTGCGGTGAATAGGGCGTGTTGAGTCCAGTTCTCTGAGCAAGCAGTAGGTCTTGTCTATTACATATTGGGTTTATGGAACGGTATCTGAGCTAATTTGAAACCCTTGTTTTATGTATCACCCCACCTCACCTTTCCCGTTAAGCAGCCATAGTGTGTTTTCTGCATGTGTGACTCTGTTCTGTTTTGTAATTCAGTTCAAGTGTGACGCTTTTTACATTCCCTCTATAAGTGATACCTTATGAGAAGTGTCCTTTTCTGTGTGACTTATTTCACTTAGAATCGTCGTACCTAAATCCACTCATCATGCTGCTACTAGCCTTATGACATTGATTTCATGGCTGGGTGATATTCCATTGTACATAAGGACCACAACTTCTTTATCCATTTTTCCCTTTCCTGGGATATTGAAGGTGGAATGAAGTGGAGGTCCTTGTCAACAGAGCAGCCCTAAACTTTGGGGTGTTTGTGTCTTGCTGATTTTTCATTTTCCCAATTTATACCCCCATGAGTGGAAGTGCCCTATGCTCTCTAAGCTGTGTTTTTTTAGATGTTTCAGGACAAACCGTACACTTCTCCAGAGTGGCTGTTGGCAATTTACATCCCGCCCATCAGTGTAGCAAGGCTCCCATTTCTCCATGGCCTGTCCTGCATTTCTGGTTTTGAGACTTTATTCAGCATGGCCCTTTTGACCGATGGGTAGCGAGTCTTCTTTGTAGCCCTGATTTACCTTTCCAGGTTGCTTGTTTGGCCAAAAAGGGCGTATGCGTTTTTTCCTGAATATATTCAGGAAAAAACGCATACGCCCTTTTTGGCCAAGGGCATCATTGTCAACGTTTTGCCGCTTTTCATGTGCTTTAAAGGCGATTCGAATCTACCTCCTGAAATCTGTTTCCTGCAATTCTGCCTTGATTTCAAATCCTCTTCTTTGCCTTCCCTCAATATATTTGTGGACGAGAGTTATCGTTTATAACTCTGCAGGTTTGTGAATTGCAGTGCCCTGAAGCTCCATTTTACAACTCGCTTTTTTGGGAGCTGGCCGCAAAAGCGCAGGATGGATTCAGGCCCTGTTCTGCTTCCGGGGGGGGAGGATGAGCCTGTGGTTAATTCTTCTTCCTGATGGGAAAATAGAGTGACCTGTGCCTGTACCAACACCAAGAGCTAGTCTCTCACTGGTTCCCCATGTACCCGTTCATCCTCAGGACAAATTGCAACCTGTACGGAACAGGAGGTTAAAGGTGCTGATGCTCCAAGTAGGGAGATTGTTAGTAAAGCGGCTGGAATGGCGAACCCGGGCACAAGAAGAAGAGAAATGAGGTGCGTTTTAGAAACCTTTCCCCATCACATGGTGTAACATCTTTTTGTTTTCTCATGCATGTTTTCGATGTAGGAAGATGCCCTTGAACCTGGAGATTTGGGACCCATGCGATGGGTACCACGCAGTATTACTTTAAAGGGTCTGCGTTTGCTCACCCAACCTCACCAAACCTCTCAGCCCCAAGAGTGTCCACCCTTATGTCTCATCCAGCTGTGGGTCTAGATATGGTCAATCCAGTTTGCATCACAGCCCCTGAACGCATTGTGTAAGAATTTCTCTCTCTTTCACTGTCTTTGTTTCATGGGTTTGTAAAAGTAATTTATTTTTATAATGGGGTTTAGCTGCTTTTCACTGCTGTGTTTATGCCGCTTTACACCCACTTGACACACTAACAGTGAGATATCAATATATAGGTTTTAAGATTATTACTAGTCAGATATATTCTTGTGCAGTGAATAGGGCATGTTGAATCCAGTTCTCTGAGCAAGGAGTAGGTCTTGTCTATTACATATTGGGTTTATGGAACTGTATCTGAGCTAATTGAAACCCTTGTTTTATGTATCACCCCACCTCACCTTTCCCGTTAAGCAGCCATAGTGTGTTTTCTGCATGTGTGACTCTGTTCTGTTTTGTAATTCAGTTCAAGTGTAACGGTTTTTACATTCCCTCTATAAGTGATACCTTATGAGAAGTGTCCTTTTCTGTGTGACTTATTTCACTTAGAATCGTCGTACCTAAATCCACTCATCATGCTGCTACTAGCCTTATGACATTGATTTCATGGCTGAGTGATATTCCATTGTACATAAGGACCACAACTTCTTTATCCATTTTTCTCTTTCCTGGGATATTGAAGGTGGAATGAAGTGGAGGTCCTTGTCAACAGAGCAGCCCTAAACTTTGGGGTGCTTGTGTCTTGCTGATTTTTCATTTTCCCAATTTATACCCCCATGAGTGGAAGTGCCCTATGCTCTCTAAGCTGTGTTTTTTAGATGTTTCAGGACACACCGTACACTTCTCCAGAGTGGCTGTTGGCAATTTACATCCCGCCCATCAGTGTAGCAAGGCTCCCATTTCTCCATGGCCTGTCCTGCATTTCTGGTTTTGAGACTTTATTCAGCATGGCCCTTTTGACCGATGGGTAGCGAGTCTTCTTTGTAGCCCTGATTTACCTTTCCAGGTTGCTTGTTTGGCCAAAAAGGGCGTATGCGTTTTTTCCTGAATATATTCAGGAAAAAACGCATACGCCCTTTTTGGCCAAGGGCATCATTGTCAACGTTTTGCCGCTTTTCATGTGCTTTAAAGGCGATTCGAATCTACCTCCTGAAATCTGTTTCCTGCAATTCTGCCTTGATTTCAAATCCTCTTCTTTGCCTTCCCTCAATATATTTGTGGGCGAGAGTTATCATTTATAACTCTGCAGGTTTGTGAATTGCAGTGCCCTGAAGCTCCATTTTACAACTCGCTTTTTTTGGGAGCTGGCCGAAAAAGCGCAGGATGGCTTCAGGCCCTGTTCTGGTTCCGGGGGGGGAGGATGAGCCTGTGGTTAATTCTTCTTCCTGATGGGAAAATAGAGTGACCTGTGCCTGTCCCAACACCAAGAGCTAGTCTCTCACTGGTTCCCCGTCTACCCGTTCATCCTCAGGACAAATTGCAACCTGTACGGAACAGGAGGTTAAATGTGCTGATGCTCCAAGTAGGGAGATTTTTAGTAAAGCGGCTGGAATGGCGACCCCGGGCACAAGGAGAAGAGAAATGAGGTGTGTTTTAGAAACCTTTCCCCATCACATGGTGTACCATCTTTTTGTTTTCTCATGCATGTTTTCAATGTAGGAAGATGCCCTTGAACCTGGAGATTCGGGACCCATGCGATGGGTACCACGCAGTATTACTTTAAAGGGTCTGCGTTTGCTCACCCAACCTCACCAAACCTCTCAGCCCCAAGAGTGTCCACCCTTATGTCTCATCCAGCTGTGGGTCTAGATATGGTCAATCCAGGTTGCATCACAGCCCCTGAACGCATTGTGTAAGAATTTCTCTCTCTTTCAATGTCTTGGTTTCATGGGTTTTTCGAAGTAATTTATTTTTATAATGGCGTTTAGCTGCTTTTCACTGCTGTGTTTATGCCGCTTTACACCCACTTGACACACTAACAGAGAGATATCAATACATAGGTTTTAAGATTATTCCTAGTCAGATATATTCTTGTGCGGTGAATAGGGCGTGTTGAGTCCAGTTCTCTGAGCAAGCAGTAGGTCTTGTCTATTACATATTGGGTTTATGGAATGGTATCTGAGCTAATTTGAAACCCTTGTTTTATGTATCACCCCACCTCACCTTTCCCGTTAAGCAGCCATAGTGTGTTTTCTGCATGTGTGACTCTGTTCTGTTTTGTAATTCAGTTCAAGTGTAACGGTTTTTACATTCCCTCTATAAGTGATACCTTATGAGAAGTGTCCTTTTCTGTGTGACTTATTTCACTTAGAATCATCGTACCTAAATCCACTCATCATGCTGCTACTAGCCTTATGACATTGATTTCATGGCTGAGTGATATTCCATTGTACATAAGGACCACAACTTCTTTATCCATTTTTCTCTTTCCTGGGATATTGAAGGTTGAATGAAGTGGAGGTCCTTGTCAACAGAGCAGCCCTAAACTTTGGGGTGCTTGTGTCTTGCTGATTTTTCATTTTCCCAATTTATACCCCCATGAGTGGAAGTGCCCTATGCTCTCTAAGCTGTGTTTTTTAGATGTTTCAGGACACACCGTACACTTCTCCAGAGTGGCTGTTGGCAATTTACATCCCGCCCATCAGTGTAGCAAGGCTCCCATTTCTCCGTGGCCTGTCCTGCATTGCTGGTTTTGAGACTTTTTTCAGCATGGCCCTTTTGACCGATGGGTAGCGAGTCTTCTTTGTAGCGCTGATTTGCCTTTCCAGGTTGCTTGGTTGGCCAAAAAGGGCGTATGCGTTTTTTCCTGAATATATTCAGGAAAAAACGCATACGCCCTTTTTGGCCAAGGGCATCATTGTCAACGTTTTGCCGCTTTTCATGTGCTTTAAAGGCGATTCGAATCTGCCTCCTGAAATCTGTTTCCTGCAATTCTGCGTTGATTTCAAATCCTCTTCTTTGCCTTCCCTCAATATATTTGTGGACGAGAGTTATCATTTATAACTCTGCAGGTTTGTGAATTGCAGTGCCCTGAAGCTCCATTTTGCAACTCGCATTTTTGGGAGCTGGCCTCAAAAGCGCAGGATGGCTTCAGGCCCTGTTCTGCTTCCGGGGGGGAGGATGAGCCTGTGGTTAATTCTTCTTCCTGATGGGAAAATAGAGTGACCTGTGCCTGTACCAACACCAAGAGCTAGTCTCTCACTGGTTCCCCATGTACCCGTTCATCCTCAGGACAAATTGCAACCTGTACGGAACAGGAGGTTAAAGGTGCTGATGCTCCAAGTAGGGAGATTGTTAGTAAAGCGGCTGGAATGGCGAACCCGGGCACAAGAAGAAGAGAAATGAGGTGCGTTTTAGAAACCTTTCCCCATCACATGGTGTACCATCTTTTTGTTTTCTCATGCATGTTTTCGATGTAGGAAGATGCCCTTGAACCTGGAGATTTGGGACCCATGCGATGGGTACCACGCAGTATTACTTTAAAGGGTCTGCGTTTGCTCACCCAACCTCACCAAACCTCTCAGCCCCAAGAGTGTCCACCCTTATGTCTCATCCAGCTGTGGGTCTAGATATGGTCAATCCAGGTTGCATCACAGCCCCTGAACGCATTGTGTAAGAATTTCTCTCTCTTTCACTGTCTTTGTTTCATGGGTTTGTAAAAGTAATTTATTTTTATAATGGGGTTTAGCTGCTTTTCACTGCTGTGTTTATGCCGCTTTACACCCACTTGACACACTAACAGTGAGATATCAATACATAGGTTTTAAGATTATTACTAGTCAGATATATTCTTGTGCAGTGAATAGGGCGTGTTGAATCCAGTTCTCTGAGCAAGGAGTAGGTCTTGTCTATTACATATTGGGTTTATGGAACTGTATCTGAGCTAATTGAAACCCTTGTTTTATGTATCACCCCACCTCACCTTTCCCGTTAAGCAGCCATAGTGTGTTTTCTGCATGTGTGACTCTGTTCTGTTTTGTAATTCAGTTCAAGTGTAATGGTTTTTACATTCCCTCTATAAGTGATACCTTATGAGAAGTGTCCTTTTCTGTGTGACTTATTTCACTTAGAATCGTCGTACCTAAATCCACTCATCATGCTGCTACTAGCCTTATGACATTGATTTCATGGCTGAGTGATATTCCATTGTACATAAGGACCACAACTTCTTTATCCATTTTTCTCTTTCCTGGGATATTGAAGGTGGAATGAAGTGGAGGTCCTTGTCAACAGAGCAGCCCTAAACTTTGGGGTGCTTGTGTCTTGCTGATTTTTCATTTTCCCAATTTATACCCCCATGAGTGGAAGTGCCCTATGCTCTCTAAGCTGTGTTTTTTTAGATGTTTCAGGACACACCGTACACTTCTCCAGAGTGGCTGTTGGCAATTTACATCCCGCCCATCAGTGTAGCAAGGCTCCCATTTCTCCATGGCCTGTCCTGCATTTCTGGTTTTGAGACTTTATTCAGCATGGCCCTTTTGACCGATGGGTAGCGAGTCTTCTTTGTAGCCCTGATTTACCTTTCCAGGTTGCTTGTTTGGCCAAAAAGGGCGTATGCGTTTTTTCCTGAATATATTCAGGAAAAAACGCATACGCCCTTTTTGGCCAAGGGCATCATTGTCAACGTTTTGCCGCTTTTCATGTGCTTTAAAGGCGATTCGAATCTACCTCCTGAAATCTGTTTCCTGCAATTCTGCCTTGATTTCAAATCCTCTTCTTTGCCTTCCCTCAATATATTTGTGGACGAGAGTTATCATTTATAACTCTGCAGGTTTGTGAATTGCAGTGCCCTGAAGCTCCATTTTACAACTCGCTTTTTTGGGAGCTGGCCGCAAAAGCGCAGGATGGCTTCAGGCCCTCTTCTGGTTCCGGGGGGGAGGATGAGCCTGTGGTTAATTCTTCTTCCTGATGGGAAAATAGAGTGACCTGTGCCTGTCCCAACACCAAGAGCTGGTCTCTCACTGGTTCCCCGTCTACCCGTTCATCCTCAGGACAAATTGCAACCTGTACGGAACAGGAGGTTAAAGGTGCTGATGCTCCAAGTAGGGAGATTGCTAGGAAAGCGGCTGGAATGGCGACCCCGGGCACAAGGAGAAGAGAAATGAGGTGCGTTTTAGAAACCTTTCCCCATCACATGGTGTACCATCTTTTTGTTTTCTCATGCATGTTGTCGATGTAGGAAGATGCCCTTGAACCAGGAGATTTGGGACCCATGCGATGGGTACCACGCAGTACTACTTTAAAGGGTCTGCGTTTGCTCACCCAACCTCACCAAACCTCTCAGCCCCAAGAGTGTCCACCCTTATGTCTCATCCAGCTGTGGGTCTAGATATGGTCAATCCAGGTTGCATCACAGCCCCTGAACGCATTGTGTAAGAATTTCTCTCTCTTTCAATGTCTTGGTTTCATGGGTTTTTCGAAGTAATTTATTTTTATAATGGGGTTTAGCTGCTTTTCACTGCTGTGTTTATGCCGCTTTACACCCACTTGACACACTAACAGAGAGATATCAATACATAGGTTTTAAGATTATTACTAGTCAGATATATTCTTGTGCGGTGAATAGGGCGTGTTGAGTCCAGTTCTCTGAGCAAGCAGTAGGTCTTGTCTATTACATATTGGGTTTATGGAACGGTATCTGAGCTAATTTGAAACCCTTGTTTTATGTATCACCCCACCTCACCTTTCCCGTTAAGCAGCCATAGTGTGTTTTCTGCATGTGTGACTCTGTTCTGTTTTGTAATTCAGTTCAAGTGTGACGCTTTTTACATTCCCTCTATAAGTGATACCTTATGAGAAGTGTCCTTTTCTGTGTGACTTATTTCACTTAGAATCGTCGTACCTAAATCCACTCATCATGCTGCTACTAGCCTTATGACATTGATTTCATGGCTGAGTGATATTCCATTGTACATAAGGACCACAACTTCTTTATCCATTTTTCCCTTTCCTGGGATATTGAAGGTGGAATGAAGTGGAGGTCCTTGTCAACAGAGCAGCCCTAAACTTTGGGGTGTTTGTGTCTTGCTGATTTTTCATTTTCCCAATTTATACCCCCATGAGTGGAAGTGCCCTATGCTCTCTAAGCTGTGTTTTTTTAGATGTTTCAGGACACACCGTACACTTCTCCAGAGTGGCTGTTGGCAATTTACATCCCGCCCATCAGTGTAGCAAGGCTCCCATTTCTCCATGGCCTGTCCTGCATTTCTGGTTTTGAGACTTTATTCAGCATGGCCCTTTTGACCGATGGGTAGCGAGTCTTCTTTGTAGCCCTGATTTACCTTTCCAGGTTGCTTGTTTGGCCAAAAAGGGCGTATGCGTTTTTTCCTGAATATATTCAGGAAAAAACGCATACGCCCTTTTTGGCCAAGGGCATCATTGTCAACGTTTTGCCGCTTTTCATGTGCTTTAAAGGCGATTCGAATCTACCTCCTGAAATCTGTTTCCTGCAATTCTGCCTTGATTTCAAATCCTCTTCTTTGCCTTCCCTCAATATATTTGTGGACGAGAGTTATCATTTATAACTCTGCAGGTTTGTGAATTGCAGTGCCCTGAAGCTCCATTTTACAACTCGCATTTTTGGGAGCTGGCCTCAAAAGCGCAGGATGGATTCAGGCCCTGTTCTGCTTCCGGCGGGGGAGGATGAGCCTGTGGTTAATTCTTCTTCCTGATGGGAAAATAGAGTGACCTGTGCCTGTCCCAACACCAAGAGCTAGTCTCTCACTGGTTCCCCATGTACCCGTTCATCCTCAGGACAAATTGCAACCTGTACGGAACAGGAGGTTAAATGTGCTGATGCTCCAAGTAGGGAGATTGTTAGTAAAGCGGCTGGAATGGCGAACCCGGGCACAAGAAGAAGAGAAATGAGGTGCATTTTAGAAACCTTTCCCCATCACATGGTGTACCGTCTTTTTGTTTTCTCATGCATGTTTTCGATGTAGGAAGATGCCCTTGAACCTGGAGATTTGGGACCCATGCGATGGGTACCACGCAGTATTACTTTAAAGGGTCTGCGTTTGCTCACCCAACCTCACCAAACCTCTCAGCCCCAAGAGTGTCCACCCTTATGTCTCATCCAGCTGTGGGTCTAGATATGGTCAATCCAGGTTGCATCACAGCCCCTGAACGCATTGTGTAAGAATTTCTCTCTCTTTCACTGTCTTTGTTTCATGGGTTTGTAAAAGTAATTTATTTTTATAATGGGGTTTAGCTGCTTTTCACTGCTGTGTTTATGCCGCTTTACACCCACTTGACACACTAACAGAGAGATATCAATACATAGGTTTTAAGATTATTACTAGTCAGATATATTCTTGTGCAGTGAATAGGGCGTGTTGAATCCAGTTCTCTGAGCAAGGAGCAGGTCTTGTCTATTACATATTGGGTTTATGGAACTGTATCTGAGCTAACTGAACCCCTTGTTTTATGTATCACCCCACCTCACCTTTCCCGTTAAGCAGCCATAGTGTGTTTTCTGCATGTGTGACTCTGTTCTGTTTTGTAATTCAGTTCAAGTGTAACGGTTTTGACATTCCCTCTATAAGTGATACCTTATGAGAAGTGTCCTTTTCTGTGTGACTTATTTCACTTAGAATCGTCGTACCTAAATCCACTCATCATGCTGCTACTAGCCTTATGACATTGATTTCATGGCTGAGTGATATTCCATTGTACATAAGGACCACAACTTCTTTATCCATTTTTCTCTTTCCTGGGATATTGAAGGTGGAATGAAGTGGAGGTCCTTGTCAACAGAGCAGCCCTAAACTTTGGGGTGCTTGTGTCTTGCTGATTTTTCATTTTCCCAATTTATACCCCCATGAGTGGAAGTGCCCTATGCTCTCTAAGCTGTGTTTTTTAGATGTTTCAGGACACACCGTACACTTCTCCAGAGTGGCTGTTGGCAATTTACATCCCGCCCATCAGTGTAGCAAGGCTCCCATTTCTCCGTGGCCTGTCCTGCATTGCTGGTTTTGAGACTTTTTTCAGCATGGCCCTTTTGACCGATGGGTAGCGAGTCTTCTTTGTAGCAATGATTTGCCTTTCCAGGTTGCTTGGTTGGCCAAAAAGGGCGTATGCGTTTTTTCCTGAATATATTCAGGAAAAAACGCATACGCCCTTTTTGGCCAAGGGCATCATTGTCAACGTTTTGCCGCTTTTCATGTGCTTTAAAGGCGATTCGAATCTACCTCCTGAAATCTGTTTCCTGCAATTCTGCCTTGATTTCAAATCCTCTTCTTTGCCTTCCCTCAATATATTTGTGGACGAGAGTTATCATTTATAACTCTGCAGGTTTGTGAATTGCAGTGCCCTGAAGCTCCATTTTACAACTCGCTTTTTTGGGAGCTGGCCGCAAAAGCGCAGGATGGCTTCAGGCCCTGTTCTGGTTCCGGGGTGAGGATGAGCCTGTGGTTAATTCTTCTTCCTGATGGGAAAATAGAGTGACCTGTGCCTGTCCCAACACCAAGAGCTAGTCTCTCACTGGTTCCCCATGTACCCGTTCATCCTCAGGACAAATTGCAACCTGTACGGAACAGGAGGTTAAAGGTGCTGATGCTCCAAGTAGGGAGATTGCTAGTAAAGCGGCTGGAATGGCGACCCCGGGCACAAGGAGAAGAGAAATGATGTGTGTTTTAGAAACCTTTCCCCATCACATGGTGTACCATCGTTTTGTTTTCTCATGCATGTTTTCGATGTAGGAAGATGCCCTTGAACCTGGAGATTCGGGACCCATGCGATGGGTACCACGCAGTATTACTTTAAAGGGTCTGCGTTTGCTCACCCAACCTCACCAAACCTCTCAGCCCCAAGAGTGTCCACCCTTATGTCTCATCCAGCTGTGGGTCTAGATATGGTCAATCCAGGTTGCATCACAGCCCCTGAACGCATTGTGTAAGAATTTCTCTCTCTTTCAATGTCTTGGTTTCATGGGTTTTTCGAAGTAATTTATTTTTATAATGGCGTTTAGCTGCTTTTCACTGCTGTGTTTATGCCGCTTTACACCCACTTGACACACTAACAGAGAGATATCAATACATAGGTTTTAAGATTATTACTAGTCAGATATATTCTTGTGCGGTGAATAGGGCGTGTTGAGTCCAGTTCTCTGAGCAAGCAGTAGGTCTTGTCTATTACATATTGGGTTTATGGAACTGTATCTGAGCTAATTTGAAACCCTTGTTTTATGTATCACCCCACCTCACCTTTCCCGTTAAGCAGCCATAGTGTGTTTTCTGCATGTGTGACTCTGTTCTGTTTTGTAATTCAGTTCAAGTGTAACGGTTTTTACATTCCCTCTATAAGTGATACCTTATGAGAAGTGTCCTTTTCTGTGTGACTTATTTCACTTAGAATCGTCGTACCTAAATCCACTCATCATGCTGCTACTAGCCTTATGACATTGATTTCATGGCTGAGTGATATTCCATTGTACATAAGGACCACAACTTCTTTATCCATTTTTCTCTTTCCTGGGATATTGAAGGTGGAATGAAGTGGAGGTCCTTGTCAACAGAGCAGCCCTAAACTTTGGGGTGCTTGTGTCTTGCTGATTTTTCATTTTCCCAATTTATACCCCCATGAGTGGAAGTGCCCTATGCTCTCTAAGCTGTGTTTTTTAGATGTTTCAGGACACACCGTACACTTCTCCAGAGTGGCTGTTGGCAATTTACATCCCGCCCATCAGTGTAGCAAGGCTCCCATTTCTCCGTGGCCTGTCCTGCATTGCTGGTTTTGAGACTTTTTTCAGCATGGCCCTTTTGACCGATGGGTAGCGAGTCTTCTTTGTAGCAATGATTTGCCTTTCCAGGTTGCTTGGTTGGCCAAAAAGGGCGTATGCGTTTTTTCCTGAATATATTCAGGAAAAAACGCATACGCCCTTTTTGGCCAAGGGCATCATTGTCAACGTTTTGCCGCTTTTCATGTGCTTTAAAGGCGATTCGAATCTACCTCCTGAAATCTGTTTCCTGCAATTCTGCCTTGATTTCAAATCCTCTTCTTTGCCTTCCCTCAATATATTTGTGGACGAGAGTTATCATTTATAACTCTGCAGGTTTGTGAATTGCAGTGCCCTGAAGCTCCATTTTACAACTCGCTTTTTTGGGAGCTGGCCGCAAAAGCGCAGGATGGCTTCAGGCCCTGTTCTGGTTCCGGGGTGAGGATGAGCCTGTGGTTAATTCTTCTTCCTGATGGGAAAATAGAGTGACCTGTGCCTGTCCCAACACCAAGAGCTAGTCTCTCACTGGTTCCCCATGTACCCGTTCATCCTCAGGACAAATTGCAACCTGTACGGAACAGGAGGTTAAAGGTGCTGATGCTCCAAGTAGGGAGATTGTTAGTAAAGCGGCTGGAATGGCGAACCCGGGCACAAGAAGAAGAGAAATGAGGTGCGTTTTAGAAACCTTTCCCCATCACATGGTGTACCATCTTTTTGTTTTCTCATGCATGTTTTCGATGTAGGAAGATGCCCTTGAACCTGGAGATTTGGGACCCATGCGATGGGTACCACGCAGTATTACTTTAAAGGGTCTGCGTTTGCTCACCCAACCTCACCAAACCTCTCAGCCCCAAGAGTGTCCACCCTTATGTCTCATCCAGCTGTGGGTCTAGATATGGTCAATCCAGTTTGCATCACAGCCCCTGAACGCATTGTGTAAGAATTTCTCTCTCTTTCACTGTCTTTGTTTCATGGGTTTGTAAAAGTAATTTATTTTTATAATGGGGTTTAGCTGCTTTTCACTGCTGTGTTTATGCCGCTTTACACCCACTTGACACACTAACAGTGAGATATCAATACATAGGTTTTAAGGTTATTACTAGTCAGATATATTTTTGTGCAGTGAATAGGGCGTGTTGAATCCAGTTCTCTGAGCAAGGAGTAGGTCTTGTCTATTACATATTGGGTTTATGGAACTGTATCTGAGCTAATTGAAACCCTTGTTTTATGTATCACCCCACCTCACCTTTCCCGTTAAGCAGCCATAGTGTGTTTTCTGCATGTGTGACTCTGTTCTGTTTTGTAATTCAGTTCAAGTGTAACGGTTTTGACATTCCCTCTATAAGTGATACCTTATGAGAAGTGTCCTTTTCTGTGTGACTTATTTCACTTAGAATCGTCGTACCTAAATCCACTCATCATGCTGCTACTAGCCTTATGACATTGATTTCATGGCTGAGTGATATTCCATTGTACATGAGGACCACAACTTCTTTATCCATTTTTCTCTTTCCTGGGATATTGAAGGTGGAATGAAGTGGAGGTCCTTGTCAACAGAGCAGCCCTAAACTTTGGGGTGCTTGTGTCTTGCTGATTTTTCATTTTCCCAATTTATACCCCCATGAGTGGAAGTGCCCTATGCTCTCTAAGCTGTGTTTTTTAGATGTTTCAGGACACACCGTACACTTCTCCAGAGTGGCTGTTGGCAATTTACATCCCGCCCATCAGTGTAGCAAGGCTCCCATTTCTCCGTGGCCTGTCCTGCATTTCTGGTTTTGAGACTTTATTCAGCATGGCCCTTTTGACCGATGGGTAGCGAGTCTTCTTTGTAGCCCTGATTTACCTTTCCAGGTTGCTTGTTTGGCCAAAAAGGGCGTATGCGTTTTTTCCTGAATATATTCAGGAAAAAACGCATACGCCCTTTTTGGCCAAGGGCATCATTGTCAACGTTTTGCCGCTTTTCATGTGCTTTAAAGGCGATTCGAATCTACCTCCTGAAATCTGTTTCCTGCAATTCTGCCTTGATTTCAAATCCTCTTCTTTGCCTTCCCTCAATATATTTGTGGACGAGAGTTATCATTTATAACTCTGCAGGTTTGTGAATTGCAGTGCCCTGAAGCTCCATTTTACAACTCGCTTTTTTGGGAGCTGGCCGAAAAAGCGCAGGATGGCTTCAGGCCCTGTTCTGGTTCCGGGGTGAGGATGAGCCTGTGGTTAATTCTTCTTCCTGATGGGAAAATAGAGTGACCTGTGCCTGTCCCAACACCAAGAGCTAGTCTCTCACTGGTTCCCCATGTACCCGTTCATCCTCAGGACAAATTGCAACCTGTACGGAACAGGAGGTTAAAGGTGCTGATGCTCCAAGTAGGGAGATTGCTAGTAAAGCGGCTGGAATGGCGACCCCGGGCACAAGGAGAAGAGAAATGATGTGTGTTTTAGAAACCTTTCCCCATCACATGGTGTACCATCGTTTTGTTTTCTCATGCATGTTTTCGATGTAGGAAGATGCCCTTGAACCTGGAGATTCGGGACCCATGCGATGGGTACCACGCAGTATTACTTTAAAGGGTCTGCGTTTGCTCACCCAACCTCACCAAACCTCTCAGCCCCAAGAGTGTCCACCCTTATGTCTCATCCAGCTGTGGGTCTAGATATGGTCAATCCAGGTTGCATCACAGCCCCTGAACGCATTGTGTAAGAATTTCTCTCTCTTTCAATGTCTTGGTTTCATGGGTTTTTCGAAGTAATTTATTTTTATAATGGCGTTTAGCTGCTTTTCACTGCTGTGTTTATGCCGCTTTACACCCACTTGACACACTAACAGAGAGATATCAATACATAGGTTTTAAGATTATTCCTAGTCAGATATATTCTTGTGCGGTGAATAGGGCGTGTTGAGTCCAGTTCTCTGAGCAAGCAGTAGGTCTTGTCTATTACATATTGGGTTTATGGAACGGTATCTGAGCTAATTTGAAACCCTTGTTTTATGTATCACCCCACCTCACCTTTCCCGTTAAGCAGCCATAGTGTGTTTTCTGCATGTGTGACTCTGTTCTGTTTTGTAATTCAGTTCAAGTGTAACGGTTTTTACATTCCCTCTATAAGTGATACCTTATGAGAAGTGTCCTTTTCTGTGTGACTTATTTCACTTAGAATCGTCGTACCTAAATCCACTCATCATGCTGCTACTAGCCTTATGACATTGATTTCATGGCTGAGTGATATTCCATTGTACATAAGGACCACAACTTCTTTATCCATTTTTCTCTTTCCTGGGATATTGAAGGTGGAATGAAGTGGAGGTCCTTGTCAACAGAGCAGCCCTAAACTTTGGGGTGCTTGTGTCTTGCTGATTTTTCATTTTCCCAATTTATACCCCCATGAGTGGAAGTGCCCTATGCTCTCTAAGCTGTGTTTTTTAGATGTTTCAGGACACACCGTACACTTCTCCAGAGTGGCTGTTGGCAATTTACATCCCGCCCATCAGTGTAGCAAGGCTCCCATTTCTCCGTGGCCTGTCCTGCATTGCTGGTTTTGAGACTTTTTTCAGCATGGCCCTTTTGACCGATGGGTAGCGAGTCTTCTTTGTAGCAATGATTTGCCTTTCCAGGTTGCTTGGTTGGCCAAAAAGGGCGTATGCGTTTTTTCCTGAATATATTCAGGAAAAAACGCATACGCCGTTTTTGGCCAAGGGCATCATTGTCAACGTTTTGCCGCTTTTCATGTGCTTTAAAGGCGATTCGAATCTACCTCCTGAAATCTGTTTCCTGCAATTCTGCCTTGATTTCAAATCCTCTTCTTTGCCTTCCCTCAATATATTTGTGGACGAGAGTTATCATTTATAACTCTGCAGGTTTGTGAATTGCAGTGCCCTGAAGCTCCATTTTACAACTCGCTTTTTTGGGAGCTGGCCGCAAAAGCGCAGGATGGCTTCAGGCCCTGTTCTGGTTCCGGGGTGAGGATGAGCCTGTGGTTAATTCTTCTTCCTGATGGGAAAATAGAGTGACCTGTGCCTGTCCCAACACCAAGAGCTAGTCTCTCACTGGTTCCCCATGTACCCGTTCATCCTCAGGACAAATTGCAACCTGTACGGAACAGGAGGTTAAAGGTGCTGATGCTCCAAGTAGGGAGATTGTTAGTAAAGCGGCTGGAATGGCGAACCCGGGCACAAGAAGAAGAGAAATGAGGTGCGTTTTAGAAACCTTTCCCCATCACATGGTGTACCATCTTTTTGTTTTCTCATGCATGTTTTCGATGTAGGAAGATGCCCTTGAACCTGGAGATTTGGGACCCATGCGATGGGTACCACGCAGTATTACTTTAAAGGGTCTGCGTTTGCTCACCCAACCTCACCAAACCTCTCAGCCCCAAGAGTGTCCACCCTTATGTCTCATCCAGCTGTGGGTCTAGATATGGTCAATCCAGTTTGCATCACAGCCCCTGAACGCATTGTGTAAGAATTTCTCTCTCTTTCACTGTCTTTGTTTCATGGGTTTGTAAAAGTAATTTATTTTTATAATGGGGTTTAGCTGCTTTTCACTGCTGTGTTTATGCCGCTTTACACCCACTTGACACACTAACAGTGAGATATCAATACATAGGTTTTAAGATTATTACTAGTCAGATATATTTTTGTGCAGTGAATAGGGCGTGTTGAATCCAGTTCTCTGAGCAAGGAGTAGGTCTTGTCTATTACATATTGGGTTTATGGAACTGTATCTGAGCTAATTGAAACCCTTGTTTTATGTATCACCCCACCTCACCTTTCCCGTTAAGCAGCCATAGTGTGTTTTCTGCATGTGTGACTCTGTTCTGTTTTGTAATTCAGTTCAAGTGTAACGGTTTTGACATTCCCTCTATAAGTGATACCTTATGAGAAGTGTCCTTTTCTGTGTGACTTATTTCACTTAGAATCGTCGTACCTAAATCCACTCATCATGCTGCTACTAGCCTTATGACATTGATTTCATGGCTGAGTGATATTCCATTGTACATGAGGACCACAACTTCTTTATCCATTTTTCTCTTTCCTGGGATATTGAAGGTGGAATGAAGTGGAGGTCCTTGTCAACAGAGCAGCCCTAAACTTTGGGGTGCTTGTGTCTTGCTGATTTTTCATTTTCCCAATTTATACCCCCATGAGTGGAAGTGCCCTATGCTCTCTAAGCTGTGTTTTTTAGATGTTTCAGGACACACCGTACACTTCTCCAGAGTGGCTGTTGGCAATTTACATCCCGCCCATCAGTGTAGCAAGGCTCCCATTTCTCCATGGCCTGTCCTGCATTTCTGGTTTTGAGACTTTATTCAGCATGGCCCTTTTGACCGATGGGTAGCGAGTCTTCTTTGTAGCCCTGATTTACCTTTCCAGGTTGCTTGTTTGGCCAAAAAGGGCGTATGCGTTTTTTCCTGAATATATTCAGGAAAAAACGCATACGCCCTTTTTGGCCAAGGGCATCATTGTCAACGTTTTGCCGCTTTTCATGTGCTTTAAAGGCGATTCGAATCTACCTCCTGAAATCTGTTTCCTGCAATTCTGCCTTGATTTCAAATCCTCTTCTTTGCCTTCCCTCAATATATTTGTGGACGAGAGTTATCATTTATAACTCTGCAGGTTTGTGAATTGCAGTGCCCTGAAGCTCCATTTTACAACTCGCTTTTTTGGGAGCTGGCCGAAAAAGCGCAGGATGGCTTCAGGCCCTGTTCTGGTTCCGGGGTGAGGATGAGCCTGTGGTTAATTCTTCTTCCTGATGGGAAAATAGAGTGACCTGTGCCTGTCCCAACACCAAGAGCTAGTCTCTCACTGGTTCCCCATGTACCCGTTCATCCTCAGGACAAATTGCAACCTGTACGGAACAGGAGGTTAAAGGTGCTGATGCTCCAAGTAGGGAGATTGCTAGTAAAGCGGCTGGAATGGCGACCCCGGGCACAAGGAGAAGAGAAATGATGTGTGTTTTAGAAACCTTTCCCCATCACATGGTGTACCATCGTTTTGTTTTCTCATGCATGTTTTCGATGTAGGAAGATGCCCTTGAACCTGGAGATTCGGGACCCATGCGATGGGTACCACGCAGTATTACTTTAAAGGGTCTGCGTTTGCTCACCCAACCTCACCAAACCTCTCAGCCCCAAGAGTGTCCACCCTTATGTCTCATCCAGCTGTGGGTCTAGATATGGTCAATCCAGGTTGCATCACAGCCCCTGAACGCATTGTGTAAGAATTTCTCTCTCTTTCAATGTCTTGGTTTCATGGGTTTTTCGAAGTAATTTATTTTTATAATGGCGTTTAGCTGCTTTTCACTGCTGTGTTTATGCCGCTTTACACCCACTTGACACACTAACAGAGAGATATCAATACATAGGTTTTAAGATTATTCCTAGTCAGATATATTCTTGTGCGGTGAATAGGGCGTGTTGAGTCCAGTTCTCTGAGCAAGCAGTAGGTCTTGTCTATTACATATTGGGTTTATGGAACGGTATCTGAGCTAATTTGAAACCCTTGTTTTATGTATCACCCCACCTCACCTTTCCCGTTAAGCAGCCATAGTGTGTTTTCTGCATGTGTGACTCTGTTCTGTTTTGTAATTCAGTTCAAGTGTAACGGTTTTTACATTCCCTCTATAAGTGATACCTTATGAGAAGTGTCCTTTTCTGTGTGACTTATTTCACTTAGAATCGTCGTACCTAAATCCACTCATCATGCTGCTACTAGCCTTATGACATTGATTTCATGGCTGAGTGATATTCCATTGTACATGAGGACCACAACTTCTTTATCCATTTTTCTCTTTCCTGGGATATTGAAGGTGGAATGAAGTGGAGGTCCTTGTCAACAGAGCAGCCCTAAACTTTGGGGTGCTTGTGTCTTGCTGATTTTTCATTTTCCCAATTTATACCCCCATGAGTGGAAGTGCCCTATGCTCTCTAAGCTGTGTTTTTTAGATGTTTCAGGACACACCGTACACTTCTCCAGAGTGGCTGTTGGCAATTTACATCCCGCCCATCAGTGTAGCAAGGCTCCCATTTCTCCGTGGCCTGTCCTGCATTGCTGGTTTTGAGACTTTTTTCAGCATGGCCCTTTTGACCGATGGGTAGCGAGTCTTCTTTGTAGCGCTGATTTGCCTTTCCAGGTTGCTTGGTTGGCCAAAAAGGGCGTATGCGTTTTTTCCTGAATATATTCAGGAAAAAACGCATACGCCCTTTTTGGCCAAGGGCATCATTGTCAACGTTTTGCCGCTTTTCATGTGCTTTAAAGGCGATTCGAATCTACCTCCTGAAATCTGTTTCCTGCAATTCTGCCTTGATTTCAAATCCTCTTCTTTGCCTTCCCTCAATATATTTGTGGACGAGAGTTATCATTTATAACTCTGCAGGTTTGTGAATTGCAGTGCCCTGAAGCTCCATTTTACAACTCGCTTTTTTGGGAGCTGGCCGCAAAAGCGCAGGATGGCTTCAGGCCCTGTTCTGGTTCCGGGGTGAGGATGAGCCTGTGGTTAATTCTTCTTCCTGATGGGAAAATAGAGTGACCTGTGCCTGTCCCAACACCAAGAGCTAGTCTCTCACTGGTTCCCCATGTACCCGTTCATCCTCAGGACAAATTGCAACCTGTACGGAACAGGAGGTTAAAGGTGCTGATGCTCCAAGTAGGGAGATTGTTAGTAAAGCGGCTGGAATGGCGAACCCGGGCACAAGGAGAAGAGAAATGAGGTGCGTTTTAGAAACCTTTCCCCATCACATGGTGTACCATCTTTTTGTTTTCTCATGCATGTTTTCGATGTAGGAAGATGCCCTTGAACCTGGAGATTTGGGACCCATGCGATGGGTACCACGCAGTATTACTTTAAAGGGTCTGCGTTTGCTCACCCAACCTCACCAAACCTCTCAGCCCCAAGAGTGTCCACCCTTATGTCTCATCCAGCTGTGGGTCTAGATATGGTCAATCCAGTTTGCATCACAGCCCCTGAACGCATTGTGTAAGAATTTCTCTCTCTTTCACTGTCTTTGTTTCATGGGTTTGTAAAAGTAATTTATTTTTATAATGGGGTTTAGCTGCTTTTCACTGCTGTGTTTATGCCGCTTTACACCCACTTGACACACTAACAGTGAGATATCAATACATAGGTTTTAAGGTTATTACTAGTCAGATATATTTTTGTGCAGTGAATAGGGCGTGTTGAATCCAGTTCTCTGAGCAAGGAGTAGGTCTTGTCTATTACATATTGGGTTTATGGAACTGTATCTGAGCTAATTGAAACCCTTGTTTTATGTATCACCCCACCTCACCTTTCCCGTTAAGCAGCCATAGTGTGTTTTCTGCATGTGTGACTCTGTTCTGTTTTGTAATTCAGTTCAAGTGTAACGGTTTTGACATTCCCTCTATAAGTGATACCTTATGAGAAGTGTCCTTTTCTGTGTGACTTATTTCACTTAGAATCGTCGTACCTAAATCCACTCATCATGCTGCTACTAGCCTTATGACATTGATTTCATGGCTGAGTGATATTCCATTGTACATAAGGACCACAACTTCTTTATCCATTTTTCTCTTTCCTGGGATATTGAAGGTGGAATGAAGTGGAGGTCCTTGTCAACAGAGCAGCCCTAAACTTTGGGGTGCTTGTGTCTTGCTGATTTTTCATTTTCCCAATTTATACCCCCATGAGTGGAAGTGCCCTATGCTCTCTAAGCTGTGTTTTTTAGATGTTTCAGGACACACCGTACACTTCTCCAGAGTGGCTGTTGGCAATTTACATCCCGCCCATCAGTGTAGCAAGGCTCCCATTTCTCCATGGCCTGTCCTGCATTTCTGGTTTTGAGACTTTATTCAGCATGGCCCTTTTGACCGATGGGTAGCGAGTCTTCTTTGTAGCCCTGATTTACCTTTCCAGGTTGCTTGTTTGGCCAAAAAGGGCGTATGCGTTTTTTCCTGAATATATTCAGGAAAAAACGCATACGCCCTTTTTGGCCAAGGGCATCATTGTCAACGTTTTGCCGCTTTTCATGTGCTTTAAAGGCGATTCGAATCTACCTCCTGAAATCTGTTTCCTGCAATTCTGCCTTGATTTCAAATCCTCTTCTTTGCCTTCCCTCAATATATTTGTGGACGAGAGTTATCATTTATAACTCTGCAGGTTTGTGAATTGCAGTGCCCTGAAGCTCCATTTTACAACTCGCTTTTTTGGGAGCTGGCCGAAAAAGCGCAGGATGGCTTCAGGCCCTGTTCTGGTTCCGGGGTGAGGATGAGCCTGTGGTTAATTCTTCTTCCTGATGGGAAAATAGAGTGACCTGTGCCTGTCCCAACACCAAGAGCTAGTCTCGCACTGGTTCCCCATGTACCCGTTCATCCTCAGGACAAATTGCAACCTGTACGGAACAGGAGGTTAAAGGTGCTGATGCTCCAAGTAGGGAGATTGTTAGTAAAGCGGCTGGAATGGCGACCCCGGGCACAAGGAGAAGAGAAATGAGGTGTGTTTTAGAAACCTTTCCCCATCACATGGTGTACCATCTTTTTGTTTTCTCATGCATGTTTTCGATGTAGGAAGATGCCCTTGAACCTGGAGATTCGGGACCCATGCGATGGGTACCACGCAGTATTACTTTAAAGGGTCTGCGTTTGCTCACCCAACCTCACCAAACCTCTCAGCCCCAAGAGTGTCCACCCTTATGTCTCATCCAGCTGTGGGTCTAGATATGGTCAATCCAGGTTGCATCACAGCCCCTGAACGCATTGTGTAAGAATTTCTCTCTCTTTCAATGTCTTGGTTTCATGGGTTTTTCGAAGTAATTTATTTTTATAATGGCGTTTAGCTGCTTTTCACTGCTGTGTTTATGCCGCTTTACACCCACTTGACACACTAACAGAGAGATATCAATACATAGGTTTTAAGATTATTACTAGTCAGATATATTCTTGTGCGGTGAATAGGGCGTGTTGAGTCCAGTTCTCTGAGCAAGGAGTAGGTCTTGTCTATTACATATTGAGTTTATGGAACGGTATCTGAGCTAATTTGAAACCCTTGTTTTATGTATCACCCCACCTCACCTTTCCCGTTAAGCAGCCATAGTGTGTTTTCTGCATGTGTGACTCTGTTCTGTTTTGTAATTCAGTTCAAGTGTAACGGTTTTTACATTCCCTCTATAAGTGATACCTTATGAGAAGTGTCCTTTTCTGTGTGACTTATTTCACTTAGAATCGTCGTACCTAAATCCACTCATCATGCTGCTACTAGCCTTATGACATTGATTTCATGGCTGAGTGATATTCCATTGTACATAAGGACCACAACTTCTTTATCCATTTTTCTCTTTCCTGGGATATTGAAGGTGGAATGAAGTGGAGGTCCTTGTCAACAGAGCAGCCCTAAACTTTGGGGTGCTTGTGTCTTGCTGATTTTTCATTTTCCCAATTTATACCCCCATGAGTGGAAGTGCCCTATGCTCTCTAAGCTGTGTTTTTTAGATGTTTCAGGACACACCGTACACTTCTCCAGAGTGGCTGTTGGCAATTTACATCCCGCCCATCAGTGTAGCAAGGCTCCCATTTCTCCGTGGCCTGTCCTGCATTGCTGGTTTTGAGACTTTTTTCAGCATGGCCCTTTTGACCGATGGGTAGCGAGTCTTCTTTGTAGCGCTGATTTGCCTTTCCAGGTTGCTTGGTTGGCCAAAAAGGGCGTATGCGTTTTTTCCTGAATATATTCAGGAAAAAACGCATACGCCCTTTTTGGCCAAGGGCATCATTGTCAACGTTTTGCCGCTTTTCATGTGCTTTAAAGGCGATTCGAATCTACCTCCTGAAATCTGTTTCCTGCAATTCTGCCTTGATTTCAAATCCTCTTCTTTGCCTTCCCTCAATATATTTGTGGACGAGAGTTATCATTTATAACTCTGCAGGTTTGTGAATTGCAGTGCCCTGAAGCTCCATTTTACAACTCGCATTTTTGGGAGCTGGCCTCAAAAGCGCAGGATGGCTTCAGGCCCTGTTCTGCTTCCGGGGGGGAGGATGAGCCTGTGGTTAATTCTTCTTCCTGATGGGAAAATAGAGTGACCTGTGCCTGTACCAACACCAAGAGCTAGTCTCTCACTGGTTCCCCATGTACCCGTTCATCCTCAGGACAAATTGCAACCTGTACGGAACAGGAGGTTAAAGGTGCTGATGCTCCAAGTAGGGAGATTGTTAGTAAAGCGGCTGGAATGGCGAACCCGGGCACAAGAAGAAGAGAAATGAGGTGCATTTTAGAAACCTTTCCCCATCACATGGTGTACCATCTGTTTGTTTTCTCATGCATGTTTTCGATGTAGGAAGATGCCCTTGAACCTGGAGATTTGGGACCCATGCGATGGGTACCACGCAGTATTACTTTAAAGGGTCTGCGTTTGCTCACCCAACCTCACCAAACCTCTCAGCCCCAAGAGTGTCCACCCTTATGTCTCATCCAGCTGTGGGTCTAGATATGGTCAATCCAGTTTGCATCACAGCCCCTGAACGCATTGTGTAAGAATTTCTCTCTCTTTCACTGTCTTTGTTTCATGGGTTTGTAAAAGTAATTTATTTTTATAATGGGGTTTAGCTGCTTTTCACTGCTGTGTTTATGCCGCTTTACACCCACTTGACACACTAACAGTGAGATATCAATACATAGGTTTTAAGGTTATTACTAGTCAGATATATTTTTGTGCAGTGAATAGGGCGTGTTGAATCCAGTTCTCTGAGCAAGGAGTAGGTCTTGTCTATTACATATTGGGTTTATGGAACTGTATCTGAGCTAATTGAAACCCTTGTTTTATGTATCACCCCACCTCACCTTTCCCGTTAAGCAGCCATAGTGTGTTTTCTGCATGTGTGACTCTGTTCTGTTTTGTAATTCAGTTCAAGTGTAACGGTTTTTACATTCCCTCTATAAGTGATACCTTATGAGAAGTGTCCTTTTCTGTGTGACTTATTTCACTTAGAATCGTCGTACCTAAATCCACTCATCATGCTGCTACTAGCCTTATGACATTGATTTCATGGCTGAGTGATATTCCATTGTACATAAGGACCACAACTTCTTTATCCATTTTTCTCTTTCCTGGGATATTGAAGGTGGAATGAAGTGGAGGTCCTTGTCAACAGAGCAGCCCTAAACTTTGGGGTGCTTGTGTCTTGCTGATTTTTCATTTTCCCAATTTATACCCCCATGAGTGGAAGTGCCCTATGCTCTCTAAGCTGTGTTTTTTAGATGTTTCAGGACACACCGTACACTTCTCCAGAGTGGCTGTTGGCAATTTACATCCCGCCCATCAGTGTAGCAAGGCTCCCATTTCTCCGTGGCCTGTCCTGCATTGCTGGTTTTGAGACTTTTTTCAGCATGGCCCTTTTGACCGATGGGTAGCGAGTCTTCTTTGTAGCCCTGATTTACCTTTCCAGGTTGCTTGTTTGGCCAAAAAGGGCGTATGCGTTTTTTCCTGAATATATTCAGGAAAAAACGCATACGCCCTTTTTGGCCAAGGGCATCATTGTCAACGTTTTGCCGCTTTTCATGTGCTTTAAAGGCGATTCGAATCTACCTCCTGAAATCTGTTTCCTGCAATTCTGCCTTGATTTCAAATCCTCTTCTTTGCCTTCCCTCAATATATTTGTGGACGAGAGTTATCATTTATAACTCTGCAGGTTTGTGAATTGCAGTGCCCTGAAGCTCCATTTTACAACTCGCTTTTTTGGGAGCTGGCCGAAAAAGCGCAGGATGGCTTCAGGCCCTGTTCTGGTTCCGGGGTGAGGATGAGCCTGTGGTTAATTCTTCTTCCTGATGGGAAAATAGAGTGACCTGTGCCTGTCCCAACACCAAGAGCTAGTCTCTCACTGGTTCCCCATGTACCCGTTCATCCTCAGGACAAATTGCAACCTGTACGGAACAGGAGGTTAAAGGTGCTGATGCTCCAAGTAGGGAGATTGCTAGTAAAGCGGCTGGAATGGCGACCCCGGGCACAAGGAGAAGAGAAATGATGTGTGTTTTAGAAACCTTTCCCCATCACATGGTGTACCATCGTTTTGTTTTCTCATGCATGTTTTCGATGTAGGAAGATGCCCTTGAACCTGGAGATTCGGGACCCATGCGATGGGTACCACGCTGTATTACTTTAAAGGGTCTGCGTTTGCTCACCCAACCTCACCAAACCTCTCAGCCCCAAGAGTGTCCACCCTTATGTCTCATCCAGCTGTGGGTCTAGATATGGTCAATCCAGGTTGCATCACAGCCCCTGAACGCATTGTGTAAGAATTTCTCTCTCTTTCAATGTCTTGGTTTCATGGGTTTTTCGAAGTAATTTATTTTTATAATGGCGTTTAGCTGCTTTTCACTGCTGTGTTTATGCCGCTTTACACCCACTTGACACACTAACAGAGAGATATCAATACATAGGTTTTAAGATTATTCCTAGTCAGATATATTCTTGTGCGGTGAATAGGGCGTGTTGAGTCCAGTTCTCTGAGCAAGCAGTAGGTCTTGTCTATTACATATTGGGTTTATGGAACTGTATCTGAGATAATTTGAAACCCTTGTTTTATGTATCACCCCACCTCACCTTTCCCGTTAAGCAGCCATAGTGTGTTTTCTGCATGTGTGACTCTGTTCTGTTTTGTAATTCAGTTCAAGTGTAACGGTTTTTACATTCCCTCTATAAGTGATACCTTATGAGAAGTGTCCATTTCTGTGTGACTTATTTCACTTAGAATCGTCGTACCTAAATCCACTCATCATGCTGCTACTAGCCTTATGACATTGATTTCATGGCTGAGTGATATTCCATTGTACATAAGGACCACAACTTCTTTATCCATTTTTCTCTTTCCTGGGATATTGAAGGTGGAATGAAGTGGAGGTCCTTGTCAACAGAGCAGCCCTAAACTTTGGGGTGCTTGTGTCTTGCTGATTTTTCATTTTCCCAATTTATACCCCCATGAGTGGAAGTGCCCTATGCTCTCTAAGCTGTGTTTTTTAGATGTTTCAGGACACACCGTACACTTCTCCAGAGTGGCTGTTGGCAATTTACATCCCGCCCATCAGTGTAGCAAGGCTCCCATTTCTCCGTGGCCTGTCCTGCATTGCTGGTTTTGAGACTTTTTTCAGCATGGCCCTTTTGACCGATGGGTAGCGAGTCTTCTTTGTAGCAATGATTTGCCTTTCCAGGTTGCTTGGTTGGCCAAAAAGGGCGTATGCGTTTTTTCCTGAATATATTCAGGAAAAAACGCATACGCCCTTTTTGGCCAAGGGCATCATTGTCAACGTTTTGCCGCTTTTCATGTGCTTTAAAGGCGATTCGAATCTACCTCCTGAAATCTGTTTCCTGCAATTCTGCCTTGATTTCAAATCCTCTTCTTTGCCTTCCCTCAATATATTTGTGGACGAGAGTTATCATTTATAACTCTGCAGGTTTGTGAATTGCAGTGCCCTGAAGCTCCATTTTACAACTCGCTTTTTTGGGAGCTGGCCGCAAAAGCGCAGGATGGCTTCAGGCCCTGTTCTGGTTCCGGGGTGAGGATGAGCCTGTGGTTAATTCTTCTTCCTGATGGGAAAATAGAGTGACCTGTGCCTGTCCCAACACCAAGAGCTAGTCTCTCACTGGTTCCCCATGTACCCGTTCATCCTCAGGACAAATTGCAACCTGTACGGAACAGGAGGTTAAAGGTGCTGATGCTCCAAGTAGGGAGATTGTTAGTAAAGCGGCTGGAATGGCGAACCCGGGCACAAGAAGAAGAGAAATGAGGTGCGTTTTAGAAACCTTTCCCCATCACATGGTGTACCATCTTTTTGTTTTCTCATGCATGTTTTCGATGTAGGAAGATGCCCTTGAACCTGGAGATTCGGGACCCATGCGATGGGTACCACGCAGTATTACTTTAAAGGGTCTGCGTTTGCTCACCCAACCTCACCAAACCTCTCAGCCCCAAGAGTGTCCACCCTTATGTCTCATCCAGCTGTGGGTCTAGATATGGTCAATCCAGTTTGCATCACAGCCCCTGAACGCATTGTGTAAGAATTTCTCTCTCTTTCACTGTCTTTGTTTCATGGGTTTGTAAAAGTAATTTATTTTTATAATGGGGTTTAGCTGCTTTTCACTGCTGTGTTTATGCCGCTTTACACCCACTTGACACACTAACAGTGAGATATCAATACATAGGTTTTAAGGTTATTACTAGTCAGATATATTTTTGTGCAGTGAATAGGGCGTGTTGAATCCAGTTCTCTGAGCAAGGAGTAGGTCTTGTCTATTACATATTGGGTTTATGGAACTGTATCTGAGCTAATTGAAACCCTTGTTTTATGTATCACCCCACCTCACCTTTCCCGTTAAGCAGCCATAGTGTGTTTTCTGCATGTGTGACTCTGTTCTGTTTTGTAATTCAGTTCAAGTGTAACGGTTTTTACATTCCCTCTATAAGTGATACCTTATGAGAAGTGTCCTTTTCTGTGTGACTTATTTCACTTAGAATCGTCGTACCTAAATCCACTCATCATGCTGCTACTAGCCTTATGACATTGATTTCATGGCTGAGTGATATTCCATTGTACATAAGGACCACAACTTCTTTATCCATTTTTCTCTTTCCTGGGATATTGAAGGTGGAATGAAGTGGAGGTCCTTGTCAACAGAGCAGCCCTAAACTTTGGGGTGCTTGTGTCTTGCTGATTTTTCATTTTCCCAATTTATACCCCCATGAGTGGAAGTGCCCTATGCTCTCTAAGCTGTGTTTTTTAGATGTTTCAGGACACACCGTACACTTCTCCAGAGTGGCTGTTGGCAATTTACATCCCGCCCATCAGTGTAGCAAGGCTCCCATTTCTCCGTGGCCTGTCCTGCATTGCTGGTTTTGAGACTTTTTTCAGCATGGCCCTTTTGACCGATGGGTAGCGAGTCTTCTTTGTAGCAATGATTTGCCTTTCCAGGTTGCTTGGTTGGCCAAAAAGGGCGTATGCGTTTTTTCCTGAATATATTCAGGAAAAAACGCATACGCCCTTTTTGGCCAAGGGCATCATTGTCAACGTTTTGCCGCTTTTCATGTGCTTTAAAGGCGATTCGAATCTACCTCCTGAAATCTGTTTCCTGCAATTCTGCCTTGATTTCAAATCCTCTTCTTTGCCTTCCCTCAATATATTTGTGGACGAGAGTTATCATTTATAACTCTGCAGGTTTGTGAATTGCAGTGCCCTGAAGCTCCATTTTACAACTCGCTTTTTTGGGAGCTGGCCGCAAAAGCGCAGGATGGCTTCAGGCCCTGTTCTGGTTCCGGGGTGAGGATGAGCCTGTGGTTAATTCTTCTTCCTGATGGGAAAATAGAGTGACCTGTGCCTGTCCCAACACCAAGAGCTAGTCTCTCACTGGTTCCCCATGTACCCGTTCATCCTCAGGACAAATTGCAACCTGTACGGAACAGGAGGTTAAAGGTGCTGATGCTCCAAGTAGGGAGATTGTTAGTAAAGCGGCTGGAATGGCGAACCCGGGCACAAGAAGAAGAGAAATGAGGTGCGTTTTAGAAACCTTTCCCCATCACATGGTGTACCATCTTTTTGTTTTCTCATGCATGTTTTCGATGTAGGAAGATGCCCTTGAACCTGGAGATTTGGGACCCATGCGATGGGTACCACGCAGTATTACTTTAAAGGGTCTGCGTTTGCTCACCCAACCTCACCAAACCTCTCAGCCCCAAGAGTGTCCACCCTTATGTCTCATCCAGCTGTGGGTCTAGATATGGTCAATCCAGTTTGCATCACAGCCCCTGAACGCATTGTGTAAGAATTTCTCTCTCTTTCACTGTCTTTGTTTCATGGGTTTGTAAAAGTAATTTATTTTTATAATGGGGTTTAGCTGCTTTTCACTGCTGTGTTTATGCCGCTTTACACCCACTTGACACACTAACAGTGAGATATCAATACATAGGTTTTAAGGTTATTACTAGTCAGATATATTTTTGTGCAGTGAATAGGGCGTGTTGAATCCAGTTCTCTGAGCAAGGAGTAGGTCTTGTCTATTACATATTGGGTTTATGGAACTGTATCTGAGCTAATTGAAACCCTTGTTTTATGTATCACCCCACCTCACCTTTCCCGTTAAGCAGCCATAGTGTGTTTTCTGCATGTGTGACTCTGTTCTGTTTTGTAATTCAGTTCAAGTGTAACGGTTTTTACATTCCCTCTATAAGTGATACCTTATGAGAAGTGTCCTTTTCTGTGTGACTTATTTCACTTAGAATCGTCGTACCTAAATCCACTCATCATGCTGCTACTAGCCTTATGACATTGATTTCATGGCTGAGTGATATTCCATTGTACATAAGGACCACAACTTCTTTATCCATTTTTCTCTTTCCTGGGATATTGAAGGTGGAATGAAGTGGAGGTCCTTGTCAACAGAGCAGCCCTAAACTTTGGGGTGCTTGTGTCTTGCTGATTTTTCATTTTCCCAATTTATACCCCCATGAGTGGAAGTGCCCTATGCTCTCTAAGCTGTGTTTTTTAGATGTTTCAGGACACACCGTACACTTCTCCAAAGTGGCTGTTGGCAATTTACATCCTGCCCATCAGTGTAGCAAGGCTCCCATTTCTCCATGGCCTGTCCTGCATTTCTGGTTTTGAGACTTTATTCAGCATGGCCCTTTTGACCGATGGGTAGCGAGTCTTCTTTGTAGCCCTGATTTACCTTTCCAGGTTGCTTGTTTGGCCAAAAAGGGCGTATGCGTTTTTTCCTGAATATATTCAGGAAAAAACGCATACGCCCTTTTTGGCCAAGGGCATCATTGTCAACGTTTTGCCGCTTTTCATGTGCTTTAAAGGCGATTCGAATCTACCTCCTGAAATCTGTTTCCTGCAATTCTGCCTTGATTTCAAATCCTCTTCTTTGCCTTCCCTCAATATATTTGTGGACGAGAGTTATCATTTATAACTCTGCAGGTTTGTGAATTGCAGTGCCCTGAAGCTCCATTTTACAACTCGCTTTTTTGGGAGCTGGCCGAAAAAGCGCAGGATGGCTTCAGGCCCTGTTCTGGTTCCGGGGTGAGGATGAGCCTGTGGTTAATTCTTCTTCCTGATGGGAAAATAGAGTGACCTGTGCCTGTCCCAACACCAAGAGCTAGTCTCGCACTGGTTCCCCATGTACCCGTTCATCCTCAGGACAAATTGCAACCTGTACGGAACAGGAGGTTAAAGGTGCTGATGCTCCAAGTAGGGAGATTGTTAGTAAAGCGGCTGGAATGGCGACCCCGGGCACAAGGAGAAGAGAAATGAGGTGTGTTTTAGAAACCTTTCCCCATCACATGGTGTACCATCTTTTTGTTTTCTCATGCATGTTTTCGATGTAGGAAGATGCCCTTGAACCTGGAGATTCGGGACCCATGCGATGGGTACCACGCAGTATTACTTTAAAGGGTCTGCGTTTGCTCACCCAACCTCACCAAACCTCTCAGCCCCAAGAGTGTCCACCCTTATGTCTCATCCAGCTGTGGGTCTAGATATGGTCAATCCAGGTTGCATCACAGCCTCTGAACGCATTGTGTAAGAATTTCTCTCTCTTTCAATGTCTTGGTTTCATGGGTTTTTCGAAGTAATTTATTTTTATAATGGCGTTTAGCTGCTTTTCACTGCTGTGTTTATGCCGCTTTACACCCACTTGACACACTAACAGAGAGATATCAATACATAGGTTTTAAGATTATTACTAGTCAGATATATTCTTGTGCGGTGAATAGGGCGTGTTGAGTCCAGTTCTCTGAGCAAGGAGTAGGTCTTGTCTATTACATATTGAGTTTATGGAACGGTATCTGAGCTAATTTGAAACCCTTGTTTTATGTATCACCCCACCTCACCTTTCCCGTTAAGCAGCCATAGTGTGTTTTCTGCATGTGTGACTCTGTTCTGTTTTGTAATTCAGTTCAAGTGTAACGGTTTTGACATTCCCTCTATAAGTGATACCTTATGAGAAGTGTCCTTTTCTGTGTGACTTATTTCACTTAGAATCGTCGTACCTAAATCCACTCATCATGCTGCTACTAGCCTTATGACATTGATTTCATGGCTGAGTGATATTCCATTGTACATAAGGACCACAACTTCTTTATCCATTTTTCTCTTTCCTGGGATATTGAAGGTGGAATGAAGTGGAGGTCCTTGTCAACAGAGCAGCCCTAAACTTTGGGGTGCTTGTGTCTTGCTGATTTTTCATTTTCCCAATTTATACCCCCATGAGTGGAAGTGCCCTATGCTCTCTAAGCTGTGTTTTTTAGATGTTTCAGGACACACCGTACACTTCTCCAGAGTGGCTGTTGGCAATTTACATCCCGCCCATCAGTGTAGCAAGGCTCCCATTTCTCCGTGGCCTGTCCTGCATTGCTGGTTTTGAGACTTTTTTCAGCATGGCCCTTTTGACCGATGGGTAGCGAGTCTTCTTTGTAGCGCTGATTTGCCTTTCCAGGTTGCTTGGTTGGCCAAAAAGGGCGTATGCGTTTTTTCCTGAATATATTCAGGAAAAAACGCATACGCCCTTTTTGGCCAAGGGCATCATTGTCAACGTTTTGCCGCTTTTCATGTGCTTTAAAGGCGATTCGAATCTACCTCCTGAAATCTGTTTCCTGCAATTCTGCCTTGATTTCAAATCCTCTTCTTTGCCTTCCCTCAATATATTTGTGGACGAGAGTTATCATTTATAACTCTGCAGGTTTGTGAATTGCAGTGCCCTGAAGCTCCATTTTACAACTCGCATTTTTGGGAGCTGGCCTCAAAAGCGCAGGATGGCTTCAGGCCCTGTTCTGCTTCCGGGGGGGAGGATGAGCCTGTGGTTAATTCTTCTTCCTGATGGGAAAATAGAGTGACCTGTGCCTGTACCAACACCAAGAGCTAGTCTCTCACTGGTTCCCCATGTACCCGTTCATCCTCAGGACAAATTGCAACCTGTACGGAACAGGAGGTTAAAGGTGCTGATGCTCCAAGTAGGGAGATTGTTAGTAAAGCGGCTGGAATGGCGAACCCGGGCACAAGAAGAAGAGAAATGAGGTGCATTTTAGAAACCTTTCCCCATCACATGGTGTACCATCTTTTTGTTTTCTCATGCATGTTTTCGATGTAGGAAGATGCCCTTGAACCTGGAGATTTGGGACCCATGCGATGGGTACCACGCAGTATTACTTTAAAGGGTCTGCGTTTGCTCACCCAACCTCACCAAACCTCTCAGCCCCAAGAGTGTCCACCCTTATGTCTCATCCAGCTGTGGGTCTAGATATGGTCAATCCAGTTTGCATCACAGCCCCTGAACGCATTGTGTAAGAATTTCTCTCTCTTTCACTGTCTTTGTTTCATGGGTTTGTAAAAGTAATTTATTTTTATAATGGGGTTTAGCTGCTTTTCACTGCTGTGTTTATGCCGCTTTACACCCACTTGACACACTAACAGTGAGATATCAATACATAGGTTTTAAGGTTATTACTAGTCAGATATATTTTTGTGCAGTGAATAGGGCGTGTTGAATCCAGTTCTCTGAGCAAGGAGTAGGTCTTGTCTATTACATATTGGGTTTATGGAACTGTATCTGAGCTAATTGAAACCCTTGTTTTATGTATCACCCCACCTCACCTTTCCCGTTAAGCAGCCATAGTGTGTTTTCTGCATGTGTGACTCTGTTCTGTTTTGTAATTCAGTTCAAGTGTAACGGTTTTTACATTCCCTCTATAAGTGATACCTTATGAGAAGTGTCCTTTTCTGTGTGACTTATTTCACTTAGAATCGTCGTACCTAAATCCACTCATCATGCTGCTACTAGCCTTATGACATTGATTTCATGGCTGAGTGATATTCCATTGTACATAAGGACCACAACTTCTTTATCCATTTTTCTCTTTCCTGGGATATTGAAGGTGGAATGAAGTGGAGGTCCTTGTCAACAGAGCAGCCCTAAACTTTGGGGTGCTTGTGTCTTGCTGATTTTTCATTTTCCCAATTTATACCCCCATGAGTGGAAGTGCCCTATGCTCTCTAAGCTGTGTTTTTTAGATGTTTCAGGACACACCGTACACTTCTCCAGAGTGGCTGTTGGCAATTTACATCCCGCCCATCAGTGTAGCAAGGCTCCCATTTCTCCGTGGCCTGTCCTGCATTGCTGGTTTTGAGACTTTTTTCAGCATGGCCCTTTTGACCGATGGGTAGCGAGTCTTCTTTGTAGCCCTGATTTACCTTTCCAGGTTGCTTGTTTGGCCAAAAAGGGCGTATGCGTTTTTTCCTGAATATATTCAGGAAAAAACGCATACGCCCTTTTTGGCCAAGGGCATCATTGTCAACGTTTTGCCGCTTTTCATGTGCTTTAAAGGCGATTCGAATCTACCTCCTGAAATCTGTTTCCTGCAATTCTGCCTTGATTTCAAATCCTCTTCTTTGCCTTCCCTCAATATATTTGTGGACGAGAGTTATCATTTATAACTCTGCAGGTTTGTGAATTGCAGTGCCCTGAAGCTCCATTTTACAACTCGCTTTTTTGGGAGCTGGCCGAAAAAGCGCAGGATGGCTTCAGGCCCTGTTCTGGTTCCGGGGTGAGGATGAGCCTGTGGTTAATTCTTCTTCCTGATGGGAAAATAGAGTGACCTGTGCCTGTCCCAACACCAAGAGCTAGTCTCTCACTGGTTCCCCATGTACCCGTTCATCCTCAGGACAAATTGCAACCTGTACGGAACAGGAGGTTAAAGGTGCTGATGCTCCAAGTAGGGAGATTGCTAGTAAAGCGGCTGGAATGGCGACCCCGGGCACAAGGAGAAGAGAAATGATGTGTGTTTTAGAAACCTTTCCCCATCACATGGTGTACCATCGTTTTGTTTTCTCATGCATGTTTTCGATGTAGGAAGATGCCCTTGAACCTGGAGATTCGGGACCCATGCGATGGGTACCACGCTGTATTACTTTAAAGGGTCTGCGTTTGCTCACCCAACCTCACCAAACCTCTCAGCCCCAAGAGTGTCCACCCTTATGTCTCATCCAGCTGTGGGTCTAGATATGGTCAATCCAGTTTGCATCACAGCCCCTGAACGCATTGTGTAAGAATTTCTCTCTCTTTCACTGTCTTTGTTTCATGGGTTTGTAAAAGTAATTTATTTTTATAATGGGGTTTAGCTGCTTTTCACTGCTGTGTTTATGCCGCTTTACACCCACTTGACACACTAACAGTGAGATATCAATACATAGGTTTTAAGGTTATTACTAGTCAGATATATTTTTGTGCAGTGAATAGGGCGTGTTGAATCCAGTTCTCTGAGCAAGGAGTAGGTCTTGTCTATTACATATTGGGTTTATGGAACTGTATCTGAGCTAATTGAAACCCTTGTTTTATGTATCACCCCACCTCACCTTTCCCGTTAAGCAGCCATAGTGTGTTTTCTGCATGTGTGACTCTGTTCTGTTTTGTAATTCAGTTCAAGTGTAACGGTTTTTACATTCCCTCTATAAGTGATACCTTATGAGAAGTGTCCTTTTCTGTGTGACTTATTTCACTTAGAATCGTCGTACCTAAATCCACTCATCATGCTGCTACTAGCCTTATGACATTGATTTCATGGCTGAGTGATATTCCATTGTACATAAGGACCACAACTTCTTTATCCATTTTTCTCTTTCCTGGGATATTGAAGGTGGAATGAAGTGGAGGTCCTTGTCAACAGAGCAGCCCTAAACTTTGGGGTGCTTGTGTCTTGCTGATTTTTCATTTTCCCAATTTATACCCCCATGAGTGGAAGTGCCCTATGCTCTCTAAGCTGTGTTTTTTAGATGTTTCAGGACACACCGTACACTTCTCCAAAGTGGCTGTTGGCAATTTACATCCTGCCCATCAGTGTAGCAAGGCTCCCATTTCTCCATGGCCTGTCCTGCATTTCTGGTTTTGAGACTTTATTCAGCATGGCCCTTTTGACCGATGGGTAGCGAGTCTTCTTTGTAGCCCTGATTTACCTTTCCAGGTTGCTTGTTTGGCCAAAAAGGGCGTATGCGTTTTTTCCTGAATATATTCAGGAAAAAACGCATACGCCCTTTTTGGCCAAGGGCATCATTGTCAACGTTTTGCCGCTTTTCATGTGCTTTAAAGGCGATTCGAATCTACCTCCTGAAATCTGTTTCCTGCAATTCTGCCTTGATTTCAAATCCTCTTCTTTGCCTTCCCTCAATATATTTGTGGACGAGAGTTATCATTTATAACTCTGCAGGTTTGTGAATTGCAGTGCCCTGAAGCTCCATTTTACAACTCGCTTTTTTGGGAGCTGGCCGAAAAAGCGCAGGATGGCTTCAGGCCCTGTTCTGGTTCCGGGGTGAGGATGAGCCTGTGGTTAATTCTTCTTCCTGATGGGAAAATAGAGTGACCTGTGCCTGTCCCAACACCAAGAGCTAGTCTCGCACTGGTTCCCCATGTACCCGTTCATCCTCAGGACAAATTGCAACCTGTACGGAACAGGAGGTTAAAGGTGCTGATGCTCCAAGTAGGGAGATTGTTAGTAAAGCGGCTGGAATGGCGACCCCGGGCACAAGGAGAAGAGAAATGAGGTGTGTTTTAGAAACCTTTCCCCATCACATGGTGTACCATCTTTTTGTTTTCTCATGCATGTTTTCGATGTAGGAAGATGCCCTTGAACCTGGAGATTCGGGACCCATGCGATGGGTACCACGCAGTATTACTTTAAAGGGTCTGCGTTTGCTCACCCAACCTCACCAAACCTCTCAGCCCCAAGAGTGTCCACCCTTATGTCTCATCCAGCTGTGGGTCTAGATATGGTCAATCCAGGTTGCATCACAGCCTCTGAACGCATTGTGTAAGAATTTCTCTCTCTTTCAATGTCTTGGTTTCATGGGTTTTTCGAAGTAATTTATTTTTATAATGGCGTTTAGCTGCTTTTCACTGCTGTGTTTATGCCGCTTTACACCCACTTGACACACTAACAGAGAGATATCAATACATAGGTTTTAAGATTATTACTAGTCAGATATATTCTTGTGCGGTGAATAGGGCGTGTTGAGTCCAGTTCTCTGAGCAAGGAGTAGGTCTTGTCTATTACATATTGAGTTTATGGAACGGTATCTGAGCTAATTTGAAACCCTTGTTTTATGTATCACCCCACCTCACCTTTCCCGTTAAGCAGCCATAGTGTGTTTTCTGCATGTGTGACTCTGTTCTGTTTTGTAATTCAGTTCAAGTGTAACGGTTTTTACATTCCCTCTATAAGTGATACCTTATGAGAAGTGTCCTTTTCTGTGTGACTTATTTCACTTAGAATCGTCGTACCTAAATCCACTCATCATGCTGCTACTAGCCTTATGACATTGATTTCATGGCTGAGTGATATTCCATTGTACATAAGGACCACAACTTCTTTATCCATTTTTCTCTTTCCTGGGATATTGAAGGTGGAATGAAGTGGAGGTCCTTGTCAACAGAGCAGCCCTAAACTTTGGGGTGCTTGTGTCTTGCTGATTTTTCATTTTCCCAATTTATACCCCCATGAGTGGAAGTGCCCTATGCTCTCTAAGCTGTGTTTTTTAGATGTTTCAGGACACACCGTACACTTCTCCAGAGTGGCTGTTGGCAATTTACATCCCGCCCATCAGTGTAGCAAGGCTCCCATTTCTCCGTGGCCTGTCCTGCATTGCTGGTTTTGAGACTTTTTTCAGCATGGCCCTTTTGACCGATGGGTAGCGAGTCTTCTTTGTAGCGCTGATTTGCCTTTCCAGGTTGCTTGGTTGGCCAAAAAGGGCGTATGCGTTTTTTCCTGAATATATTCAGGAAAAAACGCATACGCCCTTTTTGGCCAAGGGCATCATTGTCAACGTTTTGCCGCTTTTCATGTGCTTTAAAGGCGATTCGAATCTACCTCCTGAAATCTGTTTCCTGCAATTCTGCCTTGATTTCAAATCCTCTTCTTTGCCTTCCCTCAATATATTTGTGGACGAGAGTTATCATTTATAACTCTGCAGGTTTGTGAATTGCAGTGCCCTGAAGCTCCATTTTACAACTCGCATTTTTGGGAGCTGGCCTCAAAAGCGCAGGATGGCTTCAGGCCCTGTTCTGCTTCCGGGGGGGAGGATGAGCCTGTGGTTAATTCTTCTTCCTGATGGGAAAATAGAGTGACCTGTGCCTGTACCAACACCAAGAGCTAGTCTCTCACTGGTTCCCCATGTACCCGTTCATCCTCAGGACAAATTGCAACCTGTACGGAACAGGAGGTTAAAGGTGCTGATGCTCCAAGTAGGGAGATTGTTAGTAAAGCGGCTGGAATGGCGAACCCGGGCACAAGAAGAAGAGAAATGAGGTGCATTTTAGAAACCTTTCCCCATCACATGGTGTACCATCTTTTTGTTTTCTCATGCATGTTTTCGATGTAGGAAGATGCCCTTGAACCTGGAGATTTGGGACCCATGCGATGGGTACCACGCAGTATTACTTTAAAGGGTCTGCGTTTGCTCACCCAACCTCACCAAACCTCTCAGCCCCAAGAGTGTCCACCCTTATGTCTCATCCAGCTGTGGGTCTAGATATGGTCAATCCAGTTTGCATCACAGCCCCTGAACGCATTGTGTAAGAATTTCTCTCTCTTTCACTGTCTTTGTTTCATGGGTTTGTAAAAGTAATTTATTTTTATAATGGGGTTTAGCTGCTTTTCACTGCTGTGTTTATGCCGCTTTACACCCACTTGACACACTAACAGTGAGATATCAATACATAGGTTTTAAGGTTATTACTAGTCAGATATATTTTTGTGCAGTGAATAGGGCGTGTTGAATCCAGTTCTCTGAGCAAGGAGTAGGTCTTGTCTATTACATATTGGGTTTATGGAACTGTATCTGAGCTAATTGAAACCCTTGTTTTATGTATCACCCCACCTCACCTTTCCCGTTAAGCAGCCATAGTGTGTTTTCTGCATGTGTGACTCTGTTCTGTTTTGTAATTCAGTTCAAGTGTAACGGTTTTTACATTCCCTCTATAAGTGATACCTTATGAGAAGTGTCCTTTTCTGTGTGACTTATTTCACTTAGAATCGTCGTACCTAAATCCACTCATCATGCTGCTACTAGCCTTATGACATTGATTTCATGGCTGAGTGATATTCCATTGTACATAAGGACCACAACTTCTTTATCCATTTTTCTCTTTCCTGGGATATTGAAGGTGGAATGAAGTGGAGGTCCTTGTCAACAGAGCAGCCCTAAACTTTGGGGTGCTTGTGTCTTGCTGATTTTTCATTTTCCCAATTTATACCCCCATGAGTGGAAGTGCCCTATGCTCTCTAAGCTGTGTTTTTTAGATGTTTCAGGACACACCGTACACTTCTCCAGAGTGGCTGTTGGCAATTTACATCCCGCCCATCAGTGTAGCAAGGCTCCCATTTCTCCGTGGCCTGTCCTGCATTGCTGGTTTTGAGACTTTTTTCAGCATGGCCCTTTTGACCGATGGGTAGCGAGTCTTCTTTGTAGCCCTGATTTACCTTTCCAGGTTGCTTGTTTGGCCAAAAAGGGCGTATGCGTTTTTTCCTGAATATATTCAGGAAAAAACGCATACGCCCTTTTTGGCCAAGGGCATCATTGTCAACGTTTTGCCGCTTTTCATGTGCTTTAAAGGCGATTCGAATCTACCTCCTGAAATCTGTTTCCTGCAATTCTGCCTTGATTTCAAATCCTCTTCTTTGCCTTCCCTCAATATATTTGTGGACGAGAGTTATCATTTATAACTCTGCAGGTTTGTGAATTGCAGTGCCCTGAAGCTCCATTTTACAACTCGCTTTTTTGGGAGCTGGCCGAAAAAGCGCAGGATGGCTTCAGGCCCTGTTCTGGTTCCGGGGTGAGGATGAGCCTGTGGTTAATTCTTCTTCCTGATGGGAAAATAGAGTGACCTGTGCCTGTCCCAACACCAAGAGCTAGTCTCTCACTGGTTCCCCATGTACCCGTTCATCCTCAGGACAAATTGCAACCTGTACGGAACAGGAGGTTAAAGGTGCTGATGCTCCAAGTAGGGAGATTGCTAGTAAAGCGGCTGGAATGGCGACCCCGGGCACAAGGAGAAGAGAAATGATGTGTGTTTTAGAAACCTTTCCCCATCACATGGTGTACCATCGTTTTGTTTTCTCATGCATGTTTTCGATGTAGGAAGATGCCCTTGAACCTGGAGATTCGGGACCCATGCGATGGGTACCACGCTGTATTACTTTAAAGGGTCTGCGTTTGCTCACCCAACCTCACCAAACCTCTCAGCCCCAAGAGTGTCCACCCTTATGTCTCATCCAGCTGTGGGTCTAGATATGGTCAATCCAGGTTGCATCACAGCCCCTGAACGCATTGTGTAAGAATTTCTCTCTCTTTCAATGTCTTGGTTTCATGGGTTTTTCGAAGTAATTTATTTTTATAATGGCGTTTAGCTGCTTTTCACTGCTGTGTTTATGCCGCTTTACACCCACTTGACACACTAACAGAGAGATATCAATACATAGGTTTTAAGATTATTCCTAGTCAGATATATTCTTGTGCGGTGAATAGGGCGTGTTGAGTCCAGTTCTCTGAGCAAGCAGTAGGTCTTGTCTATTACATATTGGGTTTATGGAACTGTATCTGAGCTAATTTGAAACCCTTGTTTTATGTATCACCCCACCTCACCTTTCCCGTTAAGCAGCCATAGTGTGTTTTCTGCATGTGTGACTCTGTTCTGTTTTGTAATTCAGTTCAAGTGTAACGGTTTTTACATTCCCTCTATAAGTGATACCTTATGAGAAGTGTCCATTTCTGTGTGACTTATTTCACTTAGAATCGTCGTACCTAAATCCACTCATCATGCTGCTACTAGCCTTATGACATTGATTTCATGGCTGAGTGATATTCCATTGTACATAAGGACCACAACTTCTTTATCCATTTTTCTCTTTCCTGGGATATTGAAGGTGGAATGAAGTGGAGGTCCTTGTCAACAGAGCAGCCCTAAACTTTGGGGTGCTTGTGTCTTGCTGATTTTTCATTTTCCCAATTTATACCCCCATGAGTGGAAGTGCCCTATGCTCTCTAAGCTGTGTTTTTTAGATGTTTCAGGACACACCGTACACTTCTCCAGAGTGGCTGTTGGCAATTTACATCCCGCCCATCAGTGTAGCAAGGCTCCCATTTCTCCGTGGCCTGTCCTGCATTGCTGGTTTTGAGACTTTTTTCAGCATGGCCCTTTTGACCGATGGGTAGCGAGTCTTCTTTGTAGCAATGATTTGCCTTTCCAGGTTGCTTGGTTGGCCAAAAAGGGCGTATGCGTTTTTTCCTGAATATATTCAGGAAAAAACGCATACGCCCTTTTTGGCCAAGGGCATCATTGTCAACGTTTTGCCGCTTTTCATGTGCTTTAAAGGCGATTCGAATCTACCTCCTGAAATCTGTTTCCTGCAATTCTGCCTTGATTTCAAATCCTCTTCTTTGCCTTCCCTCAATATATTTGTGGACGAGAGTTATCATTTATAACTCTGCAGGTTTGTGAATTGCAGTGCCCTGAAGCTCCATTTTACAACTCGCTTTTTTGGGAGCTGGCCGCAAAAGCGCAGGATGGCTTCAGGCCCTGTTCTGGTTCCGGGGTGAGGATGAGCCTGTGGTTAATTCTTCTTCCTGATGGGAAAATAGAGTGACCTGTGCCTGTCCCAACACCAAGAGCTAGTCTCTCACTGGTTCCCCATGTACCCGTTCATCCTCAGGACAAATTGCAACCTGTACGGAACAGGAGGTTAAAGGTGCTGATGCTCCAAGTAGGGAGATTGTTAGTAAAGCGGCTGGAATGGCGAACCCGGGCACAAGAAGAAGAGAAATGAGGTGCGTTTTAGAAACCTTTCCCCATCACATGGTGTACCATCTTTTTGTTTTCTCATGCATGTTTTCGATGTAGGAAGATGCCCTTGAACCTGGAGATTCGGGACCCATGCGATGGGTACCACGCAGTATTACTTTAAAGGGTCTGCGTTTGCTCACCCAACCTCACCAAACCTCTCAGCCCCAAGAGTGTCCACCCTTATGTCTCATCCAGCTGTGGGTCTAGATATGGTCAATCCAGTTTGCATCACAGCCCCTGAACGCATTGTGTAAGAATTTCTCTCTCTTTCACTGTCTTTGTTTCATGGGTTTGTAAAAGTAATTTATTTTTATAATGGGGTTTAGCTGCTTTTCACTGCTGTGTTTATGCCGCTTTACACCCACTTGACACACTAACAGTGAGATATCAATACATAGGTTTTAAGGTTATTACTAGTCAGATATATTTTTGTGCAGTGAATAGGGCGTGTTGAATCCAGTTCTCTGAGCAAGGAGTAGGTCTTGTCTATTACATATTGGGTTTATGGAACTGTATCTGAGCTAATTGAAACCCTTGTTTTATGTATCACCCCACCTCACCTTTCCCGTTAAGCAGCCATAGTGTGTTTTCTGCATGTGTGACTCTGTTCTGTTTTGTAATTCAGTTCAAGTGTAACGGTTTTTACATTCCCTCTATAAGTGATACCTTATGAGAAGTGTCCTTTTCTGTGTGACTTATTTCACTTAGAATCGTCGTACCTAAATCCACTCATCATGCTGCTACTAGCCTTATGACATTGATTTCATGGCTGAGTGATATTCCATTGTACATAAGGACCACAACTTCTTTATCCATTTTTCTCTTTCCTGGGATATTGAAGGTGGAATGAAGTGGAGGTCCTTGTCAACAGAGCAGCCCTAAACTTTGGGGTGCTTGTGTCTTGCTGATTTTTCATTTTCCCAATTTATACCCCCATGAGTGGAAGTGCCCTATGCTCTCTAAGCTGTGTTTTTTAGATGTTTCAGGACACACCGTACACTTCTCCAAAGTGGCTGTTGGCAATTTACATCCTGCCCATCAGTGTAGCAAGGCTCCCATTTCTCCATGGCCTGTCCTGCATTTCTGGTTTTGAGACTTTATTCAGCATGGCCCTTTTGACCGATGGGTAGCGAGTCTTCTTTGTAGCCCTGATTTACCTTTCCAGGTTGCTTGTTTGGCCAAAAAGGGCGTATGCGTTTTTTCCTGAATATATTCAGGAAAAAACGCATACGCCCTTTTTGGCCAAGGGCATCATTGTCAACGTTTTGCCGCTTTTCATGTGCTTTAAAGGCGATTCGAATCTACCTCCTGAAATCTGTTTCCTGCAATTCTGCCTTGATTTCAAATCCTCTTCTTTGCCTTCCCTCAATATATTTGTGGACGAGAGTTATCATTTATAACTCTGCAGGTTTGTGAATTGCAGTGCCCTGAAGCTCCATTTTACAACTCGCTTTTTTGGGAGCTGGCCGAAAAAGCGCAGGATGGCTTCAGGCCCTGTTCTGGTTCCGGGGTGAGGATGAGCCTGTGGTTAATTCTTCTTCCTGATGGGAAAATAGAGTGACCTGTGCCTGTCCCAACACCAAGAGCTAGTCTCGCACTGGTTCCCCATGTACCCGTTCATCCTCAGGACAAATTGCAACCTGTACGGAACAGGAGGTTAAAGGTGCTGATGCTCCAAGTAGGGAGATTGTTAGTAAAGCGGCTGGAATGGCGACCCCGGGCACAAGGAGAAGAGAAATGAGGTGTGTTTTAGAAACCTTTCCCCATCACATGGTGTACCATCGTTTTGTTTTCTCATGCATGTTTTCGATGTAGGAAGATGCCCTTGAACCTGGAGATTCGGGACCCATGCGATGGGTACCACGCAGTATTACTTTAAAGGGTCTGCGTTTGCTCACCCAACCTCACCAAACCTCTCAGCCCCAAGAGTGTCCACCCTTATGTCTCATCCAGCTGTGGGTCTAGATATGGTCAATCCAGGTTGCATCACAGCCCCTGAACGCATTGTGTAAGAATTTCTCTCTCTTTCAATGTCTTGGTTTCATGGGTTTTTCGAAGTAATTTATTTTTATAATGGCGTTTAGCTGCTTTTCACTGCTGTGTTTATGCCGCTTTACACCCACTTGACACACTAACAGAGAGATATCAATACATAGGTTTTAAGATTATTCCTAGTCAGATATATTCTTGTGCGGTGAATAGGGCGTGTTGAGTCCAGTTCTCTGAGCAAGGAGTAGGTCTTGTCTATTACATATTGAGTTTATGGAACGGTATCTGAGCTAATTTGAAACCCTTGTTTTATGTATCACCCCACCTCACCTTTCCCGTTAAGCAGCCATAGTGTGTTTTCTGCATGTGTGACTCTGTTCTGTTTTGTAATTCAGTTCAAGTGTAACGGTTTTGACATTCCCTCTATAAGTGATACCTTATGAGAAGTGTCCTTTTCTGTGTGACTTATTTCACTTAGAATCGTCGTACCTAAATCCACTCATCATGCTGCTACTAGCCTTATGACATTGATTTCATGGCTGAGTGATATTCCATTGTACATAAGGACCACAACTTCTTTATCCATTTTTCTCTTTCCTGGGATATTGAAGGTGGAATGAAGTGGAGGTCCTTGTCAACAGAGCAGCCTTAAACTTTGGGGTGCTTGTGTCTTGCTGATTTTTCATTTTCCCAATTTATACCCCCATGAGTGGAAGTGCCCTATGCTCTCTAAGCTGTGTTTTTTAGATGTTTCAGGACACACCGTACACTTCTCCAGAGTGGCTGTTGGCAATTTAGATCCCGCCCATCAGTGTAGCAAGGCTCCCATTTCTCCGTGGCCTGTCCTGCATTGCTGGTTTTGAGACTTTTTTCAGCATGGCCCTTTTGACCGATGGGTAGCGAGTCTTCTTTGTAGCGCTGATTTGCCTTTCCAGGTTGCTTGGTTGGCCAAAAAGGGCGTATGCGTTTTTTCCTGAATATATTCAGGAAAAAACGCATACGCCCTTTTTGGCCAAGGGCATCATTGTCAACGTTTTGCCGCTTTTCATGTGCTTTAAAGGCGATTCGAATCTACCTCCTGAAATCTGTTTCCTGCAATTCTGCCTTGATTTCAAATCCTCTTCTTTGCCTTCCCTCAATATATTTGTGGACGAGAGTTATCATTTATAACTCTGCAGGTTTGTGAATTGCAGTGCCCTGAAGCTCCATTTTACAACTCGCTTTTTTGGGAGCTGGCCGCAAAAGCGCAGGATGGCTTCAGGCCCTGTTCTGGTTCCGGGGTGAGGATGAGCCTGTGGTTAATTCTTCTTCCTGATGGGAAAATAGAGTGACCTGTGCCTGTCCCAACACCAAGAGCTAGTCTCTCACTGGTTCCCCATGTACCCGTTCATCCTCAGGACAAATTGCAACCTGTACGGAACAGGAGGTTAAAGGTGCTGATGCTCCAAGTAGGGAGATTGTTAGTAAAGCGGCTGGAATGGCGAACCCGGGCACAAGAAGAAGAGAAATGAGGTGCGTTTTAGAAACCTTTCCCCATCACATGGTGTACCATCTTTTTGTTTTCTCATGCATGTTTTCGATGTAGGAAGATGCCCTTGAACCTGGAGATTTGGGACCCATGCGATGGGTACCACGCAGTATTACTTTAAAGGGTCTGCGTTTGCTCACCCAACCTCACCAAACCTCTCAGCCCCAAGAGTGTCCACCCTTATGTCTCATCCAGCTGTGGGTCTAGATATGGTCAATCCAGTTTGCATCACAGCCCCTGAACGCATTGTGTAAGAATTTCTCTCTCTTTCACTGTCTTTGTTTCATGGGTTTGTAAAAGTAATTTATTTTTATAATGGGGTTTAGCTGCTTTTCACTGCTGTGTTTATGCCGCTTTACACCCACTTGACACACTAACAGTGAGATATCAATACATAGGTTTTAAGGTTATTACTAGTCAGATATATTTTTGTGCAGTGAATAGGGCGTGTTGAATCCAGTTCTCTGAGCAAGGAGTAGGTCTTGTCTATTACATATTGGGTTTATGGAACTGTATCTGAGCTAATTGAAACCCTTGTTTTATGTATCACCCCACCTCACCTTTCCCGTTAAGCAGCCATAGTGTGTTTTCTGCATGTGTGACTCTGTTCTGTTTTGTAATTCAGTTCAAGTGTAACGGTTTTTACATTCCCTCTATAAGTGATACCTTATGAGAAGTGTCCTTTTCTGTGTGACTTATTTCACTTAGAATCGTCGTACCTAAATCCACTCATCATGCTGCTACTAGCCTTATGACATTGATTTCATGGCTGAGTGATATTCCATTGTACATAAGGACCACAACTTCTTTATCCATTTTTCTCTTTCCTGGGATATTGAAGGTGGAATGAAGTGGAGGTCCTTGTCAACAGAGCAGCCCTAAACTTTGGGGTGCTTGTGTCTTGCTGATTTTTCATTTTCCCAATTTATACCCCCATGAGTGGAAGTGCCCTATGCTCTCTAAGCTGTGTTTTTTAGATGTTTCAGGACACACCGTACACTTCTCCAAAGTGGCTGTTGGCAATTTACATCCTGCCCATCAGTGTAGCAAGGCTCCCATTTCTCCATGGCCTGTCCTGCATTTCTGGTTTTGAGACTTTATTCAGCATGGCCCTTTTGACCGATGGGTAGCGAGTCTTCTTTGTAGCCCTGATTTACCTTTCCAGGTTGCTTGTTTGGCCAAAAAGGGCGTATGCGTTTTTTCCTGAATATATTCAGGAAAAAACGCATACGCCCTTTTTGGCCAAGGGCATCATTGTCAACGTTTTGCCGCTTTTCATGTGCTTTAAAGGCGATTCGAATCTACCTCCTGAAATCTGTTTCCTGCAATTCTGCCTTGATTTCAAATCCTCTTCTTTGCCTTCCCTCAATATATTTGTGGACGAGAGTTATCATTTATAACTCTGCAGGTTTGTGAATTGCAGTGCCCTGAAGCTCCATTTTACAACTCGCTTTTTTGGGAGCTGGCCGAAAAAGCGCAGGATGGCTTCAGGCCCTGTTCTGGTTCCGGGGTGAGGATGAGCCTGTGGTTAATTCTTCTTCCTGATGGGAAAATAGAGTGACCTGTGCCTGTCCCAACACCAAGAGCTAGTCTCGCACTGGTTCCCCATGTACCCGTTCATCCTCAGGACAAATTGCAACCTGTACGGAACAGGAGGTTAAAGGTGCTGATGCTCCAAGTAGGGAGATTGTTAGTAAAGCGGCTGGAATGGCGACCCCGGGCACAAGGAGAAGAGAAATGAGGTGTGTTTTAGAAACCTTTCCCCATCACATGGTGTACCATCGTTTTGTTTTCTCATGCATGTTTTCGATGTAGGAAGATGCCCTTGAACCTGGAGATTCGGGACCCATGCGATGGGTACCACGCAGTATTACTTTAAAGGGTCTGCGTTTGCTCACCCAACCTCACCAAACCTCTCAGCCCCAAGAGTGTCCACCCTTATGTCTCATCCAGCTGTGGGTCTAGATATGGTCAATCCAGGTTGCATCACAGCCCCTGAACGCATTGTGTAAGAATTTCTCTCTCTTTCAATCTCTTGGTTTCATGGGTTTTTCGAAGTAATTTATTTTTATAATGGCGTTTAGCTGCTTTTCACTGCTGTGTTTATGCCGCTTTACACCCACTTGACACACTAACAGAGAGATATCAATACATAGGTTTTAAGATTATTCCTAGTCAGATATATTCTTGTGCGGTGAATAGGGCGTGTTGAGTCCAGTTCTCTGAGCAAGGAGTAGGTCTTGTCTATTACATATTGAGTTTATGGAACGGTATCTGAGCTAATTTGAAACCCTTGTTTTATGTATCACCCCACCTCACCTTTCCCGTTAAGCAGCCATAGTGTGTTTTCTGCATGTGTGACTCTGTTCTGTTTTGTAATTCAGTTCAAGTGTAACGGTTTTTACATTCCCTCTATAAGTGATACCTTATGAGAAGTGTCCTTTTCTGTGTGACTTATTTCACTTAGAATCGTCGTACCTAAATCCACTCATCATGCTGCTACTAGCCTTATGACATTGATTTCATGGCTGAGTGATATTCCATTGTACATAAGGACCACAACTTCTTTATCCATTTTTCTCTTTCCTGGGATATTGAAGGTGGAATGAAGTGGAGGTCCTTGTCAACAGAGCAGCCTTAAACTTTGGGGTGCTTGTGTCTTGCTGATTTTTCATTTTCCCAATTTATACCCCCATGAGTGGAAGTGCCCTATGCTCTCTAAGCTGTGTTTTTTAGATGTTTCAGGACACACCGTACACTTCTCCAGAGTGGCTGTTGGCAATTTAGATCCCGCCCATCAGTGTAGCAAGGCTCCCATTTCTCCGTGGCCTGTCCTGCATTGCTGGTTTTGAGACTTTTTTCAGCATGGCCCTTTTGACCGATGGGTAGCGAGTCTTCTTTGTAGCGCTGATTTGCCTTTCCAGGTTGCTTGGTTGGCCAAAAAGGGCGTATGCGTTTTTTCCTGAATATATTCAGGAAAAAACGCATACGCCCTTTTTGGCCAAGGGCATCATTGTCAACGTTTTGCCGCTTTTCATGTGCTTTAAAGGCGATTCGAATCTACCTCCTGAAATCTGTTTCCTGCAATTCTGCCTTGATTTCAAATCCTCTTCTTTGCCTTCCCTCAATATATTTGTGGACGAGAGTTATCATTTATAACTCTGCAGGTTTGTGAATTGCAGTGCCCTGAAGCTCCATTTTACAACTCGCTTTTTTGGGAGCTGGCCGCAAAAGCGCAGGATGGCTTCAGGCCCTGTTCTGGTTCCGGGGTGAGGATGAGCCTGTGGTTAATTCTTCTTCCTGATGGGAAAATAGAGTGACCTGTGCCTGTCCCAACACCAAGAGCTAGTCTCTCACTGGTTCCCCATGTACCCGTTCATCCTCAGGACAAATTGCAACCTGTACGGAACAGGAGGTTAAAGGTGCTGATGCTCCAAGTAGGGAGATTGTTAGTAAAGCGGCTGGAATGGCGAACCCGGGCACAAGAAGAAGAGAAATGAGGTGCGTTTTAGAAACCTTTCCCCATCACATGGTGTACCATCTTTTTGTTTTCTCATGCATGTTTTCGATGTAGGAAGATGCCCTTGAACCTGGAGATTTGGGACCCATGCGATGGGTACCACGCAGTATTACTTTAAAGGGTCTGCGTTTGCTCACCCAACCTCACCAAACCTCTCAGCCCCAAGAGTGTCCACCCTTATGTCTCATCCAGCTGTGGGTCTAGATATGGTCAATCCAGTTTGCATCACAGCCCCTGAACGCATTGTGTAAGAATTTCTCTCTCTTTCACTGTCTTTGTTTCATGGGTTTGTAAAAGTAATTTATTTTTATAATGGGGTTTAGCTGCTTTTCACTGCTGTGTTTATGCCGCTTTACACCCACTTGACACACTAACAGTGAGATATCAATACATAGGTTTTAAGGTTATTACTAGTCAGATATATTCTTGTGCGGTGAATAGGGCGTGTTGAGTCCAGTTCTCTGAGCAAGCAGTAGGTCTTGTCTATTACATATTGGGTTTATGGAACTGTATCTGAGCTAATTTGAAACCCTTGTTTTATGTATCACCCCACCTCACCTTTCCCGTTAAGCAGCCATAGTGTGTTTTCTGCATGTGTGACTCTGTTCTGTTTTGTAATTCAGTTCAAGTGTAACGGTTTTTACATTCCCTCTATAAGTGATACCTTATGAGAAGTGTCCATTTCTGTGTGACTTATTTCACTTAGAATCGTCGTACCTAAATCCACTCATCATGCTGCTACTAGCCTTATGACATTGATTTCATGGCTGAGTGATATTCCATTGTACATAAGGACCACAACTTCTTTATCCATTTTTCTCTTTCCTGGGATATTGAAGGTGGAATGAAGTGGAGGTCCTTGTCAACAGAGCAGCCCTAAACTTTGGGGTGCTTGTGTCTTGCTGATTTTTCATTTTCCCAATTTATACCCCCATGAGTGGAAGTGCCCTATGCTCTCTAAGCTGTGTTTTTTAGATGTTTCAGGACACACCGTACACTTCTCCAGAGTGGCTGTTGGCAATTTACATCCCGCCCATCAGTGTAGCAAGGCTCCCATTTCTCCGTGGCCTGTCCTGCATTGCTGGTTTTGAGACTTTTTTCAGCATGGCCCTTTTGACCGATGGGTAGCGAGTCTTCTTTGTAGCAATGATTTGCCTTTCCAGGTTGCTTGGTTGGCCAAAAAGGGCGTATGCGTTTTTTCCTGAATATATTCAGGAAAAAACGCATACGCCCTTTTTGGCCAAGGGCATCATTGTCAACGTTTTGCCGCTTTTCATGTGCTTTAAAGGCGATTCGAATCTACCTCCTGAAATCTGTTTCCTGCAATTCTGCCTTGATTTCAAATCCTCTTCTTTGCCTTCCCTCAATATATTTGTGGACGAGAGTTATCATTTATAACTCTGCAGGTTTGTGAATTGCAGTGCCCTGAAGCTCCATTTTACAACTCGCTTTTTTGGGAGCTGGCCGCAAAAGCGCAGGATGGCTTCAGGCCCTGTTCTGGTTCCGGGGTGAGGATGAGCCTGTGGTTAATTCTTCTTCCTGATGGGAAAATAGAGTGACCTGTGCCTGTCCCAACACCAAGAGCTAGTCTCTCACTGGTTCCCCATGTACCCGTTCATCCTCAGGACAAATTGCAACCTGTACGGAACAGGAGGTTAAAGGTGCTGATGCTCCAAGTAGGGAGATTGTTAGTAAAGCGGCTGGAATGGCGAACCCGGGCACAAGAAGAAGAGAAATGAGGTGCGTTTTAGAAACCTTTCCCCATCACATGGTGTACCATCTTTTTGTTTTCTCATGCATGTTTTCGATGTAGGAAGATGCCCTTGAACCTGGAGATTCGGGACCCATGCGATGGGTACCACGCAGTATTACTTTAAAGGGTCTGCGTTTGCTCACCCAACCTCACCAAACCTCTCAGCCCCAAGAGTGTCCACCCTTATGTCTCATCCAGCTGTGGGTCTAGATATGGTCAATCCAGTTTGCATCACAGCCCCTGAACGCATTGTGTAAGAATTTCTCTCTCTTTCACTGTCTTTGTTTCATGGGTTTGTAAAAGTAATTTATTTTTATAATGGGGTTTAGCTGCTTTTCACTGCTGTGTTTATGCCGCTTTACACCCACTTGACACACTAACAGTGAGATATCAATACATAGGTTTTAAGGTTATTACTAGTCAGATATATTTTTGTGCAGTGAATAGGGCGTGTTGAATCCAGTTCTCTGAGCAAGGAGTAGGTCTTGTCTATTACATATTGGGTTTATGGAACTGTATCTGAGCTAATTGAAACCCTTGTTTTATGTATCACCCCACCTCACCTTTCCCGTTAAGCAGCCATAGTGTGTTTTCTGCATGTGTGACTCTGTTCTGTTTTGTAATTCAGTTCAAGTGTAACGGTTTTTACATTCCCTCTATAAGTGATACCTTATGAGAAGTGTCCTTTTCTGTGTGACTTATTTCACTTAGAATCGTCGTACCTAAATCCACTCATCATGCTGCTACTAGCCTTATGACATTGATTTCATGGCTGAGTGATATTCCATTGTACATAAGGACCACAACTTCTTTATCCATTTTTCTCTTTCCTGGGATATTGAAGGTGGAATGAAGTGGAGGTCCTTGTCAACAGAGCAGCCCTAAACTTTGGGGTGCTTGTGTCTTGCTGATTTTTCATTTTCCCAATTTATACCCCCATGAGTGGAAGTGCCCTATGCTCTCTAAGCTGTGTTTTTTAGATGTTTCAGGACACACCGTACACTTCTCCAAAGTGGCTGTTGGCAATTTACATCCTGCCCATCAGTGTAGCAAGGCTCCCATTTCTCCATGGCCTGTCCTGCATTTCTGGTTTTGAGACTTTATTCAGCATGGCCCTTTTGACCGATGGGTAGCGAGTCTTCTTTGTAGCCCTGATTTACCTTTCCAGGTTGCTTGTTTGGCCAAAAAGGGCGTATGCGTTTTTTCCTGAATATATTCAGGAAAAAACGCATACGCCCTTTTTGGCCAAGGGCATCATTGTCAACGTTTTGCCGCTTTTCATGTGCTTTAAAGGCGATTCGAATCTACCTCCTGAAATCTGTTTCCTGCAATTCTGCCTTGATTTCAAATCCTCTTCTTTGCCTTCCCTCAATATATTTGTGGACGAGAGTTATCATTTATAACTCTGCAGGTTTGTGAATTGCAGTGCCCTGAAGCTCCATTTTACAACTCGCTTTTTTGGGAGCTGGCCGAAAAAGCGCAGGATGGCTTCAGGCCCTGTTCTGGTTCCGGGGTGAGGATGAGCCTGTGGTTAATTCTTCTTCCTGATGGGAAAATAGAGTGACCTGTGCCTGTCCCAACACCAAGAGCTAGTCTCGCACTGGTTCCCCATGTATCCGTTCATCCTCAGGACAAATTGCAACCTGTACGGAACAGGAGGTTAAAGGTGCTGATGCTCCAAGTAGGGAGATTGTTAGTAAAGCGGCTGGAATGGCGACCCCGGGCACAAGGAGAAGAGAAATGAGGTGTGTTTTAGAAACCTTTCCCCATCACATGGTGTACCATCGTTTTGTTTTCTCATGCATGTTTTCGATGTAGGAAGATGCCCTTGAACCTGGAGATTCGGGACCCATGCGATGGGTACCACGCAGTATTACTTTAAAGGGTCTGCGTTTGCTCACCCAACCTCACCAAACCTCTCAGCCCCAAGAGTGTCCACCCTTATGTCTCATCCAGCTGTGGGTCTAGATATGGTCAATCCAGGTTGCATCACAGCCCCTGAACGCATTGTGTAAGAATTTCTCTCTCTTTCAATGTCTTGGTTTCATGGGTTTTTCGAAGTAATTTATTTTTATAATGGCGTTTAGCTGCTTTTCACTGCTGTGTTTATGCCGCTTTACACCCACTTGACACACTAACAGAGAGATATCAATACATAGGTTTTAAGATTATTCCTAGTCAGATATATTCTTGTGCGGTGAATAGGGCGTGTTGAGTCCAGTTCTCTGAGCAAGGAGTAGGTCTTGTCTATTACATATTGAGTTTATGGAACGGTATCTGAGCTAATTTGAAACCCTTGTTTTATGTATCACCCCACCTCACCTTTCCCGTTAAGCAGCCATAGTGTGTTTTCTGCATGTGTGACTCTGTTCTGTTTTGTAATTCAGTTCAAGTGTAACGGTTTTGACATTCCCTCTATAAGTGATACCTTATGAGAAGTGTCCTTTTCTGTGTGACTTATTTCACTTAGAATCGTCGTACCTAAATCCACTCATCATGCTGCTACTAGCCTTATGACATTGATTTCATGGCTGAGTGATATTCCATTGTACATAAGGACCACAACTTCTTTATCCATTTTTCTCTTTCCTGGGATATTGAAGGTGGAATGAAGTGGAGGTCCTTGTCAACAGAGCAGCCTTAAACTTTGGGGTGCTTGTGTCTTGCTGATTTTTCATTTTCCCAATTTATACCCCCATGAGTGGAAGTGCCCTATGCTCTCTAAGCTGTGTTTTTTAGATGTTTCAGGACACACCGTACACTTCTCCAGAGTGGCTGTTGGCAATTTAGATCCCGCCCATCAGTGTAGCAAGGCTCCCATTTCTCCGTGGCCTGTCCTGCATTGCTGGTTTTGAGACTTTTTTCAGCATGGCCCTTTTGACCGATGGGTAGCGAGTCTTCTTTGTAGCGCTGATTTGCCTTTCCAGGTTGCTTGGTTGGCCAAAAAGGGCGTATGCGTTTTTTCCTGAATATATTCAGGAAAAAACGCATACGCCCTTTTTGGCCAAGGGCATCATTGTCAACGTTTTGCCGCTTTTCATGTGCTTTAAAGGCGATTCGAATCTACCTCCTGAAATCTGTTTCCTGCAATTCTGCCTTGATTTCAAATCCTCTTCTTTGCCTTCCCTCAATATATTTGTGGACGAGAGTTATCATTTATAACTCTGCAGGTTTGTGAATTGCAGTGCCCTGAAGCTCCATTTTACAACTCGCTTTTTTGGGAGCTGGCCGCAAAAGCGCAGGATGGCTTCAGGCCCTGTTCTGGTTCCGGGGTGAGGATGAGCCTGTGGTTAATTCTTCTTCCTGATGGGAAAATAGAGTGACCTGTGCCTGTCCCAACACCAAGAGCTAGTCTCTCACTGGTTCCCCATGTACCCGTTCATCCTCAGGACAAATTGCAACCTGTACGGAACAGGAGGTTAAAGGTGCTGATGCTCCAAGTAGGGAGATTGTTAGTAAAGCGGCTGGAATGGCGAACCCGGGCACAAGAAGAAGAGAAATGAGGTGCGTTTTAGAAACCTTTCCCCATCACATGGTGTACCATCTTTTTGTTTTCTCATGCATGTTTTCGATGTAGGAAGATGCCCTTGAACCTGGAGATTTGGGACCCATGCGATGGGTACCACGCAGTATTACTTTAAAGGGTCTGCGTTTGCTCACCCAACCTCACCAAACCTCTCAGCCCCAAGAGTGTCCACCCTTATGTCTCATCCAGCTGTGGGTCTAGATATGGTCAATCCAGTTTGCATCACAGCCCCTGAACGCATTGTGTAAGAATTTCTCTCTCTTTCACTGTCTTTGTTTCATGGGTTTGTAAAAGTAATTTATTTTTATAATGGGGTTTAGCTGCTTTTCACTGCTGTGTTTATGCCGCTTTACACCCACTTGACACACTAACAGTGAGATATCAATACATAGGTTTTAAGGTTATTACTAGTCAGATATATTTTTGTGCAGTGAATAGGGCGTGTTGAATCCAGTTCTCTGAGCAAGGAGTAGGTCTTGTCTATTACATATTGGGTTTATGGAACTGTATCTGAGCTAATTGAAACCCTTGTTTTATGTATCACCCCACCTCACCTTTCCCGTTAAGCAGCCATAGTGTGTTTTCTGCATGTGTGACTCTGTTCTGTTTTGTAATTCAGTTCAAGTGTAACGGTTTTTACATTCCCTCTATAAGTGATACCTTATGAGAAGTGTCCTTTTCTGTGTGACTTATTTCACTTAGAATCGTCGTACCTAAATCCACTCATCATGCTGCTACTAGCCTTATGACATTGATTTCATGGCTGAGTGATATTCCATTGTACATAAGGACCACAACTTCTTTATCCATTTTTCTCTTTCCTGGGATATTGAAGGTGGAATGAAGTGGAGGTCCTTGTCAACAGAGCAGCCCTAAACTTTGGGGTGCTTGTGTCTTGCTGATTTTTCATTTTCCCAATTTATACCCCCATGAGTGGAAGTGCCCTATGCTCTCTAAGCTGTGTTTTTTAGATGTTTCAGGACACACCGTACACTTCTCCAAAGTGGCTGTTGGCAATTTACATCCTGCCCATCAGTGTAGCAAGGCTCCCATTTCTCCATGGCCTGTCCTGCATTTCTGGTTTTGAGACTTTATTCAGCATGGCCCTTTTGACCGATGGGTAGCGAGTCTTCTTTGTAGCCCTGATTTACCTTTCCAGGTTGCTTGTTTGGCCAAAAAGGGCGTATGCGTTTTTTCCTGAATATATTCAGGAAAAAACGCATACGCCCTTTTTGGCCAAGGGCATCATTGTCAACGTTTTGCCGCTTTTCATGTGCTTTAAAGGCGATTCGAATCTACCTCCTGAAATCTGTTTCCTGCAATTCTGCCTTGATTTCAAATCCTCTTCTTTGCCTTCCCTCAATATATTTGTGGACGAGAGTTATCATTTATAACTCTGCAGGTTTGTGAATTGCAGTGCCCTGAAGCTCCATTTTACAACTCGCTTTTTTGGGAGCTGGCCGAAAAAGCGCAGGATGGCTTCAGGCCCTGTTCTGGTTCCGGGGTGAGGATGAGCCTGTGGTTAATTCTTCTTCCTGATGGGAAAATAGAGTGACCTGTGCCTGTCCCAACACCAAGAGCTAGTCTCGCACTGGTTCCCCATGTACCCGTTCATCCTCAGGACAAATTGCAACCTGTACGGAACAGGAGGTTAAAGGTGCTGATGCTCCAAGTAGGGAGATTGTTAGTAAAGCGGCTGGAATGGCGACCCCGGGCACAAGGAGAAGAGAAATGAGGTGTGTTTTAGAAACCTTTCCCCATCACATGGTGTACCATCGTTTTGTTTTCTCATGCATGTTTTCGATGTAGGAAGATGCCCTTGAACCTGGAGATTCGGGACCCATGCGATGGGTACCACGCAGTATTACTTTAAAGGGTCTGCGTTTGCTCACCCAACCTCACCAAACCTCTCAGCCCCAAGAGTGTCCACCCTTATGTCTCATCCAGCTGTGGGTCTAGATATGGTCAATCCAGGTTGCATCACAGCCCCTGAACGCATTGTGTAAGAATTTCTCTCTCTTTCAATCTCTTGGTTTCATGGGTTTTTCGAAGTAATTTATTTTTATAATGGCGTTTAGCTGCTTTTCACTGCTGTGTTTATGCCGCTTTACACCCACTTGACACACTAACAGAGAGATATCAATACATAGGTTTTAAGATTATTCCTAGTCAGATATATTCTTGTGCGGTGAATAGGGCGTGTTGAGTCCAGTTCTCTGAGCAAGGAGTAGGTCTTGTCTATTACATATTGAGTTTATGGAACGGTATCTGAGCTAATTTGAAACCCTTGTTTTATGTATCACCCCACCTCACCTTTCCCGTTAAGCAGCCATAGTGTGTTTTCTGCATGTGTGACTCTGTTCTGTTTTGTAATTCAGTTCAAGTGTAACGGTTTTTACATTCCCTCTATAAGTGATACCTTATGAGAAGTGTCCTTTTCTGTGTGACTTATTTCACTTAGAATCGTCGTACCTAAATCCACTCATCATGCTGCTACTAGCCTTATGACATTGATTTCATGGCTGAGTGATATTCCATTGTACATAAGGACCACAACTTCTTTATCCATTTTTCTCTTTCCTGGGATATTGAAGGTGGAATGAAGTGGAGGTCCTTGTCAACAGAGCAGCCTTAAACTTTGGGGTGCTTGTGTCTTGCTGATTTTTCATTTTCCCAATTTATACCCCCATGAGTGGAAGTGCCCTATGCTCTCTAAGCTGTGTTTTTTAGATGTTTCAGGACACACCGTACACTTCTCCAGAGTGGCTGTTGGCAATTTAGATCCCGCCCATCAGTGTAGCAAGGCTCCCATTTCTCCGTGGCCTGTCCTGCATTGCTGGTTTTGAGACTTTTTTCAGCATGGCCCTTTTGACCGATGGGTAGCGAGTCTTCTTTGTAGCGCTGATTTGCCTTTCCAGGTTGCTTGGTTGGCCAAAAAGGGCGTATGCGTTTTTTCCTGAATATATTCAGGAAAAAACGCATACGCCCTTTTTGGCCAAGGGCATCATTGTCAACGTTTTGCCGCTTTTCATGTGCTTTAAAGGCGATTCGAATCTACCTCCTGAAATCTGTTTCCTGCAATTCTGCCTTGATTTCAAATCCTCTTCTTTGCCTTCCCTCAATATATTTGTGGACGAGAGTTATCATTTATAACTCTGCAGGTTTGTGAATTGCAGTGCCCTGAAGCTCCATTTTACAACTCGCTTTTTTGGGAGCTGGCCGCAAAAGCGCAGGATGGCTTCAGGCCCTGTTCTGGTTCCGGGGTGAGGATGAGCCTGTGGTTAATTCTTCTTCCTGATGGGAAAATAGAGTGACCTGTGCCTGTCCCAACACCAAGAGCTAGTCTCTCACTGGTTCCCCATGTACCCGTTCATCCTCAGGACAAATTGCAACCTGTACGGAACAGGAGGTTAAAGGTGCTGATGCTCCAAGTAGGGAGATTGTTAGTAAAGCGGCTGGAATGGCGAACCCGGGCACAAGAAGAAGAGAAATGAGGTGCGTTTTAGAAACCTTTCCCCATCACATGGTGTACCATCTTTTTGTTTTCTCATGCATGTTTTCGATGTAGGAAGATGCCCTTGAACCTGGAGATTTGGGACCCATGCGATGGGTACCACGCAGTATTACTTTAAAGGGTCTGCGTTTGCTCACCCAACCTCACCAAACCTCTCAGCCCCAAGAGTGTCCACCCTTATGTCTCATCCAGCTGTGGGTCTAGATATGGTCAATCCAGTTTGCATCACAGCCCCTGAACGCATTGTGTAAGAATTTCTCTCTCTTTCACTGTCTTTGTTTCATGGGTTTGTAAAAGTAATTTATTTTTATAATGGGGTTTAGCTGCTTTTCACTGCTGTGTTTATGCCGCTTTACACCCACTTGACACACTAACAGTGAGATATCAATACATAGGTTTTAAGATTATTACTAGTCAGATATATTTTTGTGCAGTGAATAGGGCGTGTTGAATCCAGTTCTCTGAGCAAGGAGTAGGTCTTGTCTATTACATATTGGGTTTATGGAACTGTATCTGAGCTAATTGAAACCCTTGTTTTATGTATCACCCCACCTCACCTTTCCCGTTAAGCAGCCATAGTGTGTTTTCTGCATGTGTGACTCTGTTCTGTTTTGTAATTCAGTTCAAGTGTAACGGTTTTTACATTCCCTCTATAAGTGATACCTTATGAGAAGTGTCCTTTTCTGTGTGACTTATTTCACTTAGAATCGTCGTACCTAAATCCACTCATCATGCTGCTACTAGCCTTATGACATTGATTTCATGGCTGAGTGATATTCCATTGTACATAAGGACCACAACTTCTTTATCCATTTTTCTCTTTCCTGGGATATTGAAGGTGGAATGAAGTGGAGGTCCTTGTCAACAGAGCAGCCCTAAACTTTGGGGTGCTTGTGTCTTGCTGATTTTTCATTTTCCCAATTTATACCCCCATGAGTGGAAGTGCCCTATGCTCTCTAAGCTGTGTTTTTTAGATGTTTCAGGACACACCGTACACTTCTCCAGAGTGGCTGTTGGCAATTTACATCCCGCCCATCAGTGTAGCAAGGCTCCCATTTCTCCATGGCCTGTCCTGCATTTCTGGTTTTGAGACTTTATTCAGCATGGCCCTTTTGACCGATGGGTAGCGAGTCTTCTTTGTAGCCCTGATTTACCTTTCCAGGTTGCTTGTTTGGCCAAAAAGGGCGTATGCGTTTTTTCCTGAATATATTCAGGAAAAAACGCATACGCCCTTTTTGGCCAAGGGCATCATTGTCAACGTTTTGCCGCTTTTCATGTGCTTTAAAGGCGATTCGAATCTACCTCCTGAAATCTGTTTCCTGCAATTCTGCCTTGATTTCAAATCCTCTTCTTTGCCTTCCCTCAATATATTTGTGGACGAGAGTTATCATTTATAACTCTGCAGGTTTGTGAATTGCAGTGCCCTGAAGCTCCATTTTACAACTCGCTTTTTTGGGAGCTGGCCGCAAAAGCGCAGGATGGCTTCAGGCCCTGTTCTGGTTCCGGGGTGAGGATGAGCCTGTGGTTAATTCTTCTTCCTGATGGGAAAATAGAGTGACCTGTGCCTGTCCCAACACCAAGAGCTAGTCTCTCACTGGTTCCCCATGTACCCGTTCATCCTCAGGACAAATTGCAACCTGTACGGAACAGGAGGTTAAAGGTGCTGATGCTCCAAGTAGGGAGATTGTTAGTAAAGCGGCTGGAATGGCGAACCCGGGCACAAGAAGAAGAGAAATGAGGTGCGTTTTAGAAACCTTTCCCCATCACATGGTGTACCATCGTTTTGTTTTCTCATGCATGTTTTCGATGTAGGAAGATGCCCTTGAACCTGGAGATTCGGGACCCATGCGATGGGTACCACGCAGTATTACTTTAAAGGGTCTGCGTTTGCTCACCCAACCTCACCAAACCTCTCAGCCCCAAGAGTGTCCACCCTTATGTCTCATCCAGCTGTGGGTCTAGATATGGTCAATCCAGGTTGCATCACAGCCCCTGAACGCATTGTGTAAGAATTTCTCTCTCTTTCAATCTCTTGGTTTCATGGGTTTTTCGAAGTAATTTATTTTTATAATGGCGTTTAGCTGCTTTTCACTGCTGTGTTTATGCCGCTTTACACCCACTTGACACACTAACAGAGAGATATCAATACATAGGTTTTAAGATTATTCCTAGTCAGATATATTCTTGTGCGGTGAATAGGGCGTGTTGAGTCCAGTTCTCTGAGCAAGGAGTAGGTCTTGTCTATTACATATTGAGTTTATGGAACGGTATCTGAGCTAATTTGAAACCCTTGTTTTATGTATCACCCCACCTCACCTTTCCCGTTAAGCAGCCATAGTGTGTTTTCTGCATGTGTGACTCTGTTCTGTTTTGTAATTCAGTTCAAGTGTAACGGTTTTTACATTCCCTCTATAAGTGATACCTTATGAGAAGTGTCCTTTTCTGTGTGACTTATTTCACTTAGAATCGTCGTACCTAAATCCACTCATCATGCTGCTACTAGCCTTATGACATTGATTTCATGGCTGAGTGATATTCCATTGTACATAAGGACCACAACTTCTTTATCCATTTTTCTCTTTCCTGGGATATTGAAGGTGGAATGAAGTGGAGGTCCTTGTCAACAGAGCAGCCTTAAACTTTGGGGTGCTTGTGTCTTGCTGATTTTTCATTTTCCCAATTTATACCCCCATGAGTGGAAGTGCCCTATGCTCTCTAAGCTGTGTTTTTTAGATGTTTCAGGACACACCGTACACTTCTCCAGAGTGGCTGTTGGCAATTTAGATCCCGCCCATCAGTGTAGCAAGGCTCCCATTTCTCCGTGGCCTGTCCTGCATTGCTGGTTTTGAGACTTTTTTCAGCATGGCCCTTTTGACCGATGGGTAGCGAGTCTTCTTTGTAGCGCTGATTTGCCTTTCCAGGTTGCTTGGTTGGCCAAAAAGGGCGTATGCGTTTTTTCCTGAATATATTCAGGAAAAAACGCATACGCCCTTTTTGGCCAAGGGCATCATTGTCAACGTTTTGCCGCTTTTCATGTGCTTTAAAGGCGATTCGAATCTACCTCCTGAAATCTGTTTCCTGCAATTCTGCCTTGATTTCAAATCCTCTTCTTTGCCTTCCCTCAATATATTTGTGGACGAGAGTTATCATTTATAACTCTGCAGGTTTGTGAATTGCAGTGCCCTGAAGCTCCATTTTACAACTCGCTTTTTTGGGAGCTGGCCGCAAAAGCGCAGGATGGCTTCAGGCCCTGTTCTGGTTCCGGGGTGAGGATGAGCCTGTGGTTAATTCTTCTTCCTGATGGGAAAATAGAGTGACCTGTGCCTGTCCCAACACCAAGAGCTAGTCTCTCACTGGTTCCCCATGTACCCGTTCATCCTCAGGACAAATTGCAACCTGTACGGAACAGGAGGTTAAAGGTGCTGATGCTCCAAGTAGGGAGATTGTTAGTAAAGCGGCTGGAATGGCGAACCCGGGCACAAGAAGAAGAGAAATGAGGTGCGTTTTAGAAACCTTTCCCCATCACATGGTGTACCATCTTTTTGTTTTCTCATGCATGTTTTCGATGTAGGAAGATGCCCTTGAACCTGGAGATTTGGGACCCATGCGATGGGTACCACGCAGTATTACTTTAAAGGGTCTGCGTTTGCTCACCCAACCTCACCAAACCTCTCAGCCCCAAGAGTGTCCACCCTTATGTCTCATCCAGCTGTGGGTCTAGATATGGTCAATCCAGTTTGCATCACAGCCCCTGAACGCATTGTGTAAGAATTTCTCTCTCTTTCACTGTCTTTGTTTCATGGGTTTGTAAAAGTAATTTATTTTTATAATGGGGTTTAGCTGCTTTTCACTGCTGTGTTTATGCCGCTTTACACCCACTTGACACACTAACAGTGAGATATCAATACATAGGTTTTAAGATTATTACTAGTCAGATATATTTTTGTGCAGTGAATAGGGCGTGTTGAATCCAGTTCTCTGAGCAAGGAGTAGGTCTTGTCTATTACATATTGGGTTTATGGAACTGTATCTGAGCTAATTGAAACCCTTGTTTTATGTATCACCCCACCTCACCTTTCCCGTTAAGCAGCCATAGTGTGTTTTCTGCATGTGTGACTCTGTTCTGTTTTGTAATTCAGTTCAAGTGTAACGGTTTTTACATTCCCTCTATAAGTGATACCTTATGAGAAGTGTCCTTTTCTGTGTGACTTATTTCACTTAGAATCGTCGTACCTAAATCCACTCATCATGCTGCTACTAGCCTTATGACATTGATTTCATGGCTGAGTGATATTCCATTGTACATAAGGACCACAACTTCTTTATCCATTTTTCTCTTTCCTGGGATATTGAAGGTGGAATGAAGTGGAGGTCCTTGTCAACAGAGCAGCCCTAAACTTTGGGGTGCTTGTGTCTTGCTGATTTTTCATTTTCCCAATTTATACCCCCATGAGTGGAAGTGCCCTATGCTCTCTAAGCTGTGTTTTTTAGATGTTTCAGGACACACCGTACACTTCTCCAGAGTGGCTGTTGGCAATTTACATCCCGCCCATCAGTGTAGCAAGGCTCCCATTTCTCCATGGCCTGTCCTGCATTTCTGGTTTTGAGACTTTATTCAGCATGGCCCTTTTGACCGATGGGTAGCGAGTCTTCTTTGTAGCCCTGATTTACCTTTCCAGGTTGCTTGTTTGGCCAAAAAGGGCGTATGCGTTTTTTCCTGAATATATTCAGGAAAAAACGCATACGCCCTTTTTGGCCAAGGGCATCATTGTCAACGTTTTGCCGCTTTTCATGTGCTTTAAAGGCGATTCGAATCTACCTCCTGAAATCTGTTTCCTGCAATTCTGCCTTGATTTCAAATCCTCTTCTTTGCCTTCCCTCAATATATTTGTGGACGAGAGTTATCATTTATAACTCTGCAGGTTTGTGAATTGCAGTGCCCTGAAGCTCCATTTTACAACTCGCTTTTTTGGGAGCTGGCCGCAAAAGCGCAGGATGGCTTCAGGCCCTGTTCTGGTTCCGGGGTGAGGATGAGCCTGTGGTTAATTCTTCTTCCTGATGGGAAAATAGAGTGACCTGTGCCTGTCCCAACACCAAGAGCTAGTCTCTCACTGGTTCCCCATGTACCCGTTCATCCTCAGGACAAATTGCAACCTGTACGGAACAGGAGGTTAAAGGTGCTGATGCTCCAAGTAGGGAGATTGTTAGTAAAGCGGCTGGAATGGCGAACCCGGGCACAAGAAGAAGAGAAATGAGGTGCGTTTTAGAAACCTTTCCCCATCACATGGTGTACCATCTTTTTGTTTTCTCATGCATGTTTTCGATGTAGGAAGATGCCCTTGAACCTGGAGATTTGGGACCCATGCGATGGGTACCACGCAGTATTACTTTAAAGGGTCTGCGTTTGCTCACCCAACCTCACCAAACCTCTCAGCCCCAAGAGTGTCCACCCTTATGTCTCATCCAGCTGTGGGTCTAGATATGGTCAATCCAGTTTGCATCACAGCCCCTGAACGCATTGTGTAAGAATTTCTCTCTCTTTCACTGTCTTTGTTTCATGGGTTTGTAAAAGTAATTTATTTTTATAATGGGGTTTAGCTGCTTTTCACTGCTGTGTTTATGCCGCTTTACACCCACTTGACACACTAACAGTGAGATATCAATACATAGGTTTTAAGATTATTACTAGTCAGATATATTTTTGTGCAGTGAATAGGGCGTGTTGAATCCAGTTCTCTGAGCAAGGAGTAGGTCTTGTCTATTACATATTGGGTTTATGGAACTGTATCTGAGCTAATTGAAACCCTTGTTTTATGTATCACCCCACCTCACCTTTCCCGTTAAGCAGCCATAGTGTGTTTTCTGCATGTGTGACTCTGTTCTGTTTTGTAATTCAGTTCAAGTGTAACGGTTTTTACATTCCCTCTATAAGTGATACCTTATGAGAAGTGTCCTTTTCTGTGTGACTTATTTCACTTAGAATCGTCGTACCTAAATCCACTCATCATGCTGCTACTAGCCTTATGACATTGATTTCATGGCTGAGTGATATTCCATTGTACATAAGGACCACAACTTCTTTATCCATTTTTCTCTTTCCTGGGATATTGAAGGTGGAATGAAGTGGAGGTCCTTGTCAACAGAGCAGCCCTAAACTTTGGGGTGCTTGTGTCTTGCTGATTTTTCATTTTCCCAATTTATACCCCCATGAGTGGAAGTGCCCTATGCTCTCTAAGCTGTGTTTTTTAGATGTTTCAGGACACACCGTACACTTCTCCAGAGTGGCTGTTGGCAATTTACATCCCGCCCATCAGTGTAGCAAGGCTCCCATTTCTCCATGGCCTGTCCTGCATTTCTGGTTTTGAGACTTTATTCAGCATGGCCCTTTTGACCGATGGGTAGCGAGTCTTCTTTGTAGCCCTGATTTACCTTTCCAGGTTGCTTGTTTGGCCAAAAAGGGCGTATGCGTTTTTTCCTGAATATATTCAGGAAAAAACGCATACGCCCTTTTTGGCCAAGGGCATCATTGTCAACGTTTTGCCGCTTTTCATGTGCTTTAAAGGCGATTCGAATCTACCTCCTGAAATCTGTTTCCTGCAATTCTGCCTTGATTTCAAATCCTCTTCTTTGCCTTCCCTCAATATATTTGTGGACGAGAGTTATCATTTATAACTCTGCAGGTTTGTGAATTGCAGTGCCCTGAAGCTCCATTTTACAACTCGCTTTTTTGGGAGCTGGCCGCAAAAGCGCAGGATGGCTTCAGGCCCTGTTCTGGTTCCGGGGTGAGGATGAGCCTGTGGTTAATTCTTCTTCCTGATGGGAAAATAGAGTGACCTGTGCCTGTCCCAACACCAAGAGCTAGTCTCTCACTGGTTCCCCATGTACCCGTTCATCCTCAGGACAAATTGCAACCTGTACGGAACAGGAGGTTAAAGGTGCTGATGCTCCAAGTAGGGAGATTGTTAGTAAAGCGGCTGGAATGGCGAACCCGGGCACAAGAAGAAGAGAAATGAGGTGCGTTTTAGAAACCTTTCCCCATCACATGGTGTACCATCTTTTTGTTTTCTCATGCATGTTTTCGATGTAGGAAGATGCCCTTGAACCTGGAGATTTGGGACCCATGCGATGGGTACCACGCAGTATTACTTTAAAGGGTCTGCGTTTGCTCACCCAACCTCACCAAACCTCTCAGCCCCAAGAGTGTCCACCCTTATGTCTCATCCAGCTGTGGGTCTAGATATGGTCAATCCAGTTTGCATCACAGCCCCTGAACGCATTGTGTAAGAATTTCTCTCTCTTTCACTGTCTTTGTTTCATGGGTTTGTAAAAGTAATTTATTTTTATAATGGGGTTTAGCTGCTTTTCACTGCTGTGTTTATGCCGCTTTACACCCACTTGACACACTAACAGTGAGATATCAATACATAGGTTTTAAGGTTATTACTAGTCAGATATATTTTTGTGCAGTGAATAGGGCGTGTTGAATCCAGTTCTCTGAGCAAGGAGTAGGTCTTGTCTATTACATATTGGGTTTATGGAACTGTATCTGAGCTAATTGAAACCCTTGTTTTATGTATCACCCCACCTCACCTTTCCCGTTAAGCAGCCATAGTGTGTTTTCTGCATGTGTGACTCTGTTCTGTTTTGTAATTCAGTTCAAGTGTAACGGTTTTTACATTCCCTCTATAAGTGATACCTTATGAGAAGTGTCCTTTTCTGTGTGACTTATTTCACTTAGAATCGTCGTACCTAAATCCACTCATCATGCTGCTACTAGCCTTATGACATTGATTTCATGGCTGAGTGATATTCCATTGTACATAAGGACCACAACTTCTTTATCCATTTTTCTCTTTCCTGGGATATTGAAGGTGGAATGAAGTGGAGGTCCTTGTCAACAGAGCAGCCCTAAACTTTGGGGTGCTTGTGTCTTGCTGATTTTTCATTTTCCCAATTTATACCCCCATGAGTGGAAGTGCCCTATGCTCTCTAAGCTGTGTTTTTTAGATGTTTCAGGACACACCGTACACTTCTCCAGAGTGGCTGTTGGCAATTTACATCCCGCCCATCAGTGTAGCAAGGCTCCCATTTCTCCATGGCCTGTCCTGCATTTCTGGTTTTGAGACTTTATTCAGCATGGCCCTTTTGACCGATGGGTAGCGAGTCTTCTTTGTAGCCCTGATTTACCTTTCCAGGTTGCTTGTTTGGCCAAAAAGGGCGTATGCGTTTTTTCCTGAATATATTCAGGAAAAAACGCATACGCCCTTTTTGGCCAAGGGCATCATTGTCAACGTTTTGCCGCTTTTCATGTGCTTTAAAGGCGATTCGAATCTACCTCCTGAAATCTGTTTCCTGCAATTCTGCCTTGATTTCAAATCCTCTTCTTTGCCTTCCCTCAATATATTTGTGGACGAGAGTTATCATTTATAACTCTGCAGGTTTGTGAATTGCAGTGCCCTGAAGCTCCATTTTACAACTCGCTTTTTTGGGAGCTGGCCGCAAAAGCGCAGGATGGCTTCAGGCCCTGTTCTGGTTCCGGGGTGAGGATGAGCCTGTGGTTAATTCTTCTTCCTGATGGGAAAATAGAGTGACCTGTGCCTGTCCCAACACCAAGAGCTAGTCTCTCACTGGTTCCCCATGTACCCGTTCATCCTCAGGACAAATTGCAACCTGTACGGAACAGGAGGTTAAAGGTGCTGATGCTCCAAGTAGGGAGATTGTTAGTAAAGCGGCTGGAATGGCGAACCCGGGCACAAGAAGAAGAGAAATGAGGTGCGTTTTAGAAACCTTTCCCCATCACATGGTGTACCATCTTTTTGTTTTCTCATGCATGTTTTCGATGTAGGAAGATGCCCTTGAACCTGGAGATTTGGGACCCATGCGATGGGTACCACGCAGTATTACTTTAAAGGGTCTGCGTTTGCTCACCCAACCTCACCAAACCTCTCAGCCCCAAGAGTGTCCACCCTTATGTCTCATCCAGCTGTGGGTCTAGATATGGTCAATCCAGTTTGCATCACAGCCCCTGAACGCATTGTGTAAGAATTTCTCTCTCTTTCACTGTCTTTGTTTCATGGGTTTGTAAAAGTAATTTATTTTTATAATGGGGTTTAGCTGCTTTTCACTGCTGTGTTTATGCCGCTTTACACCCACTTGACACACTAACAGTGAGATATCAATACATAGGTTTTAAGATTATTACTAGTCAGATATATTTTTGTGCAGTGAATAGGGCGTGTTGAATCCAGTTCTCTGAGCAAGGAGTAGGTCTTGTCTATTACATATTGGGTTTATGGAACTGTATCTGAGCTAATTGAAACCCTTGTTTTATGTATCACCCCACCTCACCTTTCCCGTTAAGCAGCCATAGTGTGTTTTCTGCATGTGTGACTCTGTTCTGTTTTGTAATTCAGTTCAAGTGTAACGGTTTTTACATTCCCTCTATAAGTGATACCTTATGAGAAGTGTCCTTTTCTGTGTGACTTATTTCACTTAGAATCGTCGTACCTAAATCCACTCATCATGCTGCTACTAGCCTTATGACATTGATTTCATGGCTGAGTGATATTCCATTGTACATAAGGACCACAACTTCTTTATCCATTTTTCTCTTTCCTGGGATATTGAAGGTGGAATGAAGTGGAGGTCCTTGTCAACAGAGCAGCCCTAAACTTTGGGGTGCTTGTGTCTTGCTGATTTTTCATTTTCCCAATTTATACCCCCATGAGTGGAAGTGCCCTATGCTCTCTAAGCTGTGTTTTTTAGATGTTTCAGGACACACCGTACACTTCTCCAGAGTGGCTGTTGGCAATTTACATCCCGCCCATCAGTGTAGCAAGGCTCCCATTTCTCCATGGCCTGTCCTGCATTTCTGGTTTTGAGACTTTATTCAGCATGGCCCTTTTGACCGATGGGTAGCGAGTCTTCTTTGTAGCCCTGATTTACCTTTCCAGGTTGCTTGTTTGGCCAAAAAGGGCGTATGCGTTTTTTCCTGAATATATTCAGGAAAAAACGCATACGCCCTTTTTGGCCAAGGGCATCATTGTCAACGTTTTGCCGCTTTTCATGTGCTTTAAAGGCGATTCGAATCTACCTCCTGAAATCTGTTTCCTGCAATTCTGCCTTGATTTCAAATCCTCTTCTTTGCCTTCCCTCAATATATTTGTGGACGAGAGTTATCATTTATAACTCTGCAGGTTTGTGAATTGCAGTGCCCTGAAGCTCCATTTTACAACTCGCTTTTTTGGGAGCTGGCCGCAAAAGCGCAGGATGGCTTCAGGCCCTGTTCTGGTTCCGGGGTGAGGATGAGCCTGTGGTTAATTCTTCTTCCTGATGGGAAAATAGAGTGACCTGTGCCTGTCCCAACACCAAGAGCTAGTCTCTCACTGGTTCCCCATGTACCCGTTCATCCTCAGGACAAATTGCAACCTGTACGGAACAGGAGGTTAAAGGTGCTGATGCTCCAAGTAGGGAGATTGTTAGTAAAGCGGCTGGAATGGCGAACCCGGGCACAAGAAGAAGAGAAATGAGGTGCGTTTTAGAAACCTTTCCCCATCACATGGTGTACCATCTTTTTGTTTTCTCATGCATGTTTTCGATGTAGGAAGATGCCCTTGAACCTGGAGATTTGGGACCCATGCGATGGGTACCACGCAGTATTACTTTAAAGGGTCTGCGTTTGCTCACCCAACCTCACCAAACCTCTCAGCCCCAAGAGTGTCCACCCTTATGTCTCATCCAGCTGTGGGTCTAGATATGGTCAATCCAGTTTGCATCACAGCCCCTGAACGCATTGTGTAAGAATTTCTCTCTCTTTCACTGTCTTTGTTTCATGGGTTTGTAAAAGTAATTTATTTTTATAATGGGGTTTAGCTGCTTTTCACTGCTGTGTTTATGCCGCTTTACACCCACTTGACACACTAACAGTGAGATATCAATACATAGGTTTTAAGATTATTACTAGTCAGATATATTTTTGTGCAGTGAATAGGGCGTGTTGAATCCAGTTCTCTGAGCAAGGAGTAGGTCTTGTCTATTACATATTGGGTTTATGGAACTGTATCTGAGCTAATTGAAACCCTTGTTTTATGTATCACCCCACCTCACCTTTCCCGTTAAGCAGCCATAGTGTGTTTTCTGCATGTGTGACTCTGTTCTGTTTTGTAATTCAGTTCAAGTGTAACGGTTTTTACATTCCCTCTATAAGTGATACCTTATGAGAAGTGTCCTTTTCTGTGTGACTTATTTCACTTAGAATCGTCGTACCTAAATCCACTCATCATGCTGCTACTAGCCTTATGACATTGATTTCATGGCTGAGTGATATTCCATTGTACATAAGGACCACAACTTCTTTATCCATTTTTCTCTTTCCTGGGATATTGAAGGTGGAATGAAGTGGAGGTCCTTGTCAACAGAGCAGCCCTAAACTTTGGGGTGCTTGTGTCTTGCTGATTTTTCATTTTCCCAATTTATACCCCCATGAGTGGAAGTGCCCTATGCTCTCTAAGCTGTGTTTTTTAGATGTTTCAGGACACACCGTACACTTCTCCAGAGTGGCTGTTGGCAATTTACATCCCGCCCATCAGTGTAGCAAGGCTCCCATTTCTCCATGGCCTGTCCTGCATTTCTGGTTTTGAGACTTTATTCAGCATGGCCCTTTTGACCGATGGGTAGCGAGTCTTCTTTGTAGCCCTGATTTACCTTTCCAGGTTGCTTGTTTGGCCAAAAAGGGCGTATGCGTTTTTTCCTGAATATATTCAGGAAAAAACGCATACGCCCTTTTTGGCCAAGGGCATCATTGTCAACGTTTTGCCGCTTTTCATGTGCTTTAAAGGCGATTCGAATCTACCTCCTGAAATCTGTTTCCTGCAATTCTGCCTTGATTTCAAATCCTCTTCTTTGCCTTCCCTCAATATATTTGTGGACGAGAGTTATCATTTATAACTCTGCAGGTTTGTGAATTGCAGTGCCCTGAAGCTCCATTTTACAACTCGCTTTTTTGGGAGCTGGCCGCAAAAGCGCAGGATGGCTTCAGGCCCTGTTCTGGTTCCGGGGTGAGGATGAGCCTGTGGTTAATTCTTCTTCCTGATGGGAAAATAGAGTGACCTGTGCCTGTCCCAACACCAAGAGCTAGTCTCTCACTGGTTCCCCATGTACCCGTTCATCCTCAGGACAAATTGCAACCTGTACGGAACAGGAGGTTAAAGGTGCTGATGCTCCAAGTAGGGAGATTGTTAGTAAAGCGGCTGGAATGGCGAACCCGGGCACAAGAAGAAGAGAAATGAGGTGCGTTTTAGAAACCTTTCCCCATCACATGGTGTACCATCTTTTTGTTTTCTCATGCATGTTTTCGATGTAGGAAGATGCCCTTGAACCTGGAGATTTGGGACCCATGCGATGGGTACCACGCAGTATTACTTTAAAGGGTCTGCGTTTGCTCACCCAACCTCACCAAACCTCTCAGCCCCAAGAGTGTCCACCCTTATGTCTCATCCAGCTGTGGGTCTAGATATGGTCAATCCAGTTTGCATCACAGCCCCTGAACGCATTGTGTAAGAATTTCTCTCTCTTTCACTGTCTTTGTTTCATGGGTTTGTAAAAGTAATTTATTTTTATAATGGGGTTTAGCTGCTTTTCACTGCTGTGTTTATGCCGCTTTACACCCACTTGACACACTAACAGTGAGATATCAATACATAGGTTTTAAGATTATTACTAGTCAGATATATTTTTGTGCAGTGAATAGGGCGTGTTGAATCCAGTTCTCTGAGCAAGGAGTAGGTCTTGTCTATTACATATTGGGTTTATGGAACTGTATCTGAGCTAATTGAAACCCTTGTTTTATGTATCACCCCACCTCACCTTTCCCGTTAAGCAGCCATAGTGTGTTTTCTGCATGTGTGACTCTGTTCTGTTTTGTAATTCAGTTCAAGTGTAACGGTTTTTACATTCCCTCTATAAGTGATACCTTATGAGAAGTGTCCTTTTCTGTGTGACTTATTTCACTTAGAATCGTCGTACCTAAATCCACTCATCATGCTGCTACTAGCCTTATGACATTGATTTCATGGCTGAGTGATATTCCATTGTACATAAGGACCACAACTTCTTTATCCATTTTTCTCTTTCCTGGGATATTGAAGGTGGAATGAAGTGGAGGTCCTTGTCAACAGAGCAGCCCTAAACTTTGGGGTGCTTGTGTCTTGCTGATTTTTCATTTTCCCAATTTATACCCCCATGAGTGGAAGTGCCCTATGCTCTCTAAGCTGTGTTTTTTAGATGTTTCAGGACACACCGTACACTTCTCCAGAGTGGCTGTTGGCAATTTACATCCCGCCCATCAGTGTAGCAAGGCTCCCATTTCTCCATGGCCTGTCCTGCATTTCTGGTTTTGAGACTTTATTCAGCATGGCCCTTTTGACCGATGGGTAGCGAGTCTTCTTTGTAGCCCTGATTTACCTTTCCAGGTTGCTTGTTTGGCCAAAAAGGGCGTATGCGTTTTTTCCTGAATATATTCAGGAAAAAACGCATACGCCCTTTTTGGCCAAGGGCATCATTGTCAACGTTTTGCCGCTTTTCATGTGCTTTAAAGGCGATTCGAATCTACCTCCTGAAATCTGTTTCCTGCAATTCTGCCTTGATTTCATATCCTCTTCTTTGCCTTCCCTCAATATATTTGTGGACGAGAGTTATCACTTATAACTCTGCAGGTTTGTGAATTGCAGTGCCCTGAAGCTCCATTTTACAACTCGCTTTTTTGGGAGCTGGCCGCAAAAGCGCAGGATGGCTTCAGGCCCTGTTCTGGTTCCGGGGGGCAGGCTGAGCCTGTGGTTAATTCTTCTTCCTGATGGGAAAATAGAGTGACCTGTGCCTGTCCCTACACCAAGAGCTAGTCTCTCATTGGTTCCAAGTCTTCCCGTTCATCCTCAGGACAAATTGCAACCTGTACGGAACAGGAGGTTAAAGGTGCTGATGCTCCAAGTAGGGAGATTGCTAGGAAAGCGGCTGGAATGGCGACCCCGGGCACAAGGAGAAGAGAAATGAGGTGCGTTTTAGAAACCTTTCCCCATCACATGGTGTACCATCTTTTTGTTTTCTCATGCATGTTTTCGATGTAGGAATATGCCCTTGAACCTGGAGATTTGGGACCCATGCGATGGGTACCACGCTGTATTACTTTAAAGGGTCTGCGTTTGCTCACCCAACCTCACCAAACCTCTCAGCCCCAAGAGTGTCCACCCTTATGTCTCATCCAGCTGTGGGTCTAGATATGGTCAATCCAGGTTGCATCACAGCCCCTGAACGCATTGTGTAAGAATTTCTCTCTCTTTCACTGTCTTTGTTTCATGGGTTTTTCAAAGTAATTTATTTTTATAATGGGGTTTAGCTGCTTTTCACTGCTGTGTTTATGCCGCTTTACACCCACTTGACACACTAACAGAGAGATATCAATACATAGGTTTTAAGATTATTACTAGTCAGATATATTCTTGTGCGGTGAATAGGGCGTGTTGAGTCCAGTTCTCTGAGCAAGGAGTAGGTCTTCTCTATTACATATTGGTTTTATGGAACGGTATCTGAGCTAATTTGAAACCCTTGTTTTATGTATCACCCCACCTCACCTTTCCCGTTAAGCAGCCATAGTGTGTTTTCTGCATGTGTGACTCTGTTCTGTTTTGTAATTCAGTTCAAGTGTAACGGTTTTTACATTCCCTCTATAAGTGATACCTTATGAGAAGTGTCCTTTTCTGTGTGACTTATTTCACTTAGAATCGTCGTACCTAAATCCACTCATCATGCTGCTACTAGCCTTATGACATTGATTTCCTGGCTGAGTGATATTCCATTGTACATTAGGACCACAACTTCTTTATCCATTTTTCTCTTTCCTGGGATATTGAAGGTGGAATGAAGTGGAGGTCCTTGTCAACAGAGCAGCCCTAAACTTTGGGGTGCTTGTGTCTTGCTGATTTTTCATTTTCCCAATTTATACCCCCATGAGTGGAAGTGCCCTATGCTCTCTAAGCTGTGTTTTTTAGATGTTTCAGGACACACCGTACACTTCTCCAGAGTGGCTGTTGGCAATTTACATCCCGCCCATCAGTGTAGCAAGGCTCCCATTTCTCCATGGCCTGTCCTGTATTTCTGGTTTTGAGACTTTTTTCAGCATGGCCCTTTTGAGCGATGGGTAGCGAGTCTTCTTTGTAGCCCTGATTTGCCTTTCCAGGTTGCTTGGTTGGCCAAAAAGGGCGTATGCGTTTTTTCCTGAATATATTCAGGAAAAAACGCATACGCCCTTTTTGGCCAAGGGCATCATTGTCAACGTTTTGCCGCTTTTCATGTGCTTTAAAGGCGATTCGAATCTACCTCCTGAAATCTGTTTCCTGCAATTCTGCCTTGATTTCAAATCCTCTTCTTTGCCTTCCCTCAATATATTTGTGGACGAGAGTTATCACTTATAACTCTGCAGGTTTGTGAATTGCAGTGCCCTGAAGCTCCATTTTACAACTCGCTTTTTTGGGAGCTGGCCGCAAAAGCGCAGGATGGCTTCAGGCCCTGTTCTGGTTCCGGGGGGCAGGCTGAGCCTGTGGTTAATTCTTCTTCCTGATGGGAAAATAGAGTGACCTGTGCCTGTCCCTACACCAAGAGCTAGTCTCTCATTGGTTCCAAGTCTTCCCGTTCATCCTCAGGACAAATTGCAACCTGTACGGAACAGGAGGTTAAAGGTGCTGATGCTCCAAGTAGGGAGATTGCTAGGAAAGCGGCTGGAATGGCGACCCCGGGCACAAGGAGAAGAGAAATGAGGTGCGTTTTAGAAACCTTTCCCCATCACATGGTGTACCATCTTTTTGTTTTCTCATGCATGTTTTCGATGTAGGAATATGCCCTTGAACCTGGAGATTTGGGACCCATGCGATGGGTACCATGCTGTATTACTTTAAAGGGTCTGCGTTTGCTCACCCAACCTCACCAAACCTCTCAGCCCCAAGAGTGTCCACCCTTATGTCTCATCCAGCTGTGGGTCTAGATATGGTCAATCCAGGTTGCATCACAGCCCCTGAACGCATTGTGTAAGAATTTCTCTCTCTTTCACTGTCTTTGTTTCATGGGTTTTTCAAAGTAATTTATTTTTATAATGGGGTTTAGCTGCTTTTCACTGCTGTGTTTATGCCGCTTTACACCCACTTGACATACTAACAGAGAGATATCAATACATAGGTTTTAAGATTATTACTAGTCAGATATATTCTTGTGCGGTGAATAGGGCGTGTTGAGTCCAGTTCTCTGAGCAAGGAGTAGGTCTTCTCTATTACATATTGGTTTTATGGAACGGTATCTGAGCTAATTTGAAACCCTTGTTTTATGTATCACCCCACCTCACCTTTCCCGTTAAGCAGCCATAGTGTGTTTTCTGCATGTGTGACTCTGTTCTGTTTTGTAATTCAGTTCAAGTGTAACGGTTTTTACATTCCCTCTATAAGTGATACCTTATGAGAAGTGTCCTTTTCTGTGTGACTTATTTCACTTAGAATCGTCGTACCTAAATCCACTCATCATGCTGCTACTAGCCTTATGACATTGATTTCCTGGCTGAGTGATATTCCATTGTACATTAGGACCACAACTTCTTTATCCATTTTTCTCTTTCCTGGGATATTGAAGGTGGAATGAAGTGGAGGTCCTTGTCAACAGAGCAGCCCTAAACTTTGGGGTGCTTGTGTCTTGCTGATTTTTCATTTTCCCAATTTATACCCCCATGAGTGGAAGTGCCCTATGCTCTCTAAGCTGTGTTTTTTAGATGTTTCAGGACACACCGTACACTTCTCCAGAGTGGCTGTTGGCAATATACATCCCGCCCATCAGTGTAGCAAGGCTCCCATTTCTCCATGGCCTGTCCTGTATTTCTGGTTTTGAGACTTTTTTCAGCATGGCCCTTTTGAGCGATGGGTAGCGAGTCTTCTTTGTAGCCCTGATTTGCCTTTCCAGGTTGCTTGGTTGGCCAAAAAGGGCTTATGCGTTTTTTTCCTAAATATATTCAGGAAAAAACGCATACGCCCTTTCTGGCCAAGGGCATCATTGTCAACGTTTTGCCGCTTTTCATGTGCTTTAAAGGCGATTCGAATCTACCTCCTGAAATCTGTTTCCTGCAATTCTGCCTTGATTTCAAATCCTCTTCTTTGCCTTCCCTCAATATATTTGTGGACGAGAGTTATCACTTATAACTCTGCAGGTTTGTGAATTGCAGTGCCCTGAAGCTCCATTTTACAACTCGCTTTTTTGGGAGCTGGCCGCAAAAGCGCAGGATGGCTTCAGGCCCTGTTCTGGTTCCGGGGGGCAGGCTGAGCCTGTGGTTAATTCTTCTTCCTGATGGGAAAATAGAGTGACCTGTGCCTGTACCAACACCAAGAGCTAGTCTCTCATTGGTTCCAAGTCTTCCCGTTCATCCTCAGGACAAATTGCAACCTGTACGGAACAGGAGGTTAAAGGTGCTGATGCTCCAAGTAGGGAGATTGCTAGGAAAGCGGCTGGAATGGCGACCCCGGGCACAAGGAGAAGAGAAATGAGGTGCGTTTTAGAAACCTTTCCCCATCACATGGTGTACCATCTTTTTGTTTTCTCATGCATGTTTTCGATGTAGGAAGATGCCCTTGAACCTGGAGATTTGGGACCCATGCGATGGGTACCACGCTGTATTACTTTAAAGGGTCTGCGTTTGCTCACCCAACCTCACCAAACCTCTCAGCCCCAAGAGTGTCCACCCTTATGTCTCATCCAGCTGTGGGTCTAGATATGGTCAATCCAGGTTGCATCACAGCCCCTGAACGCATTGTGTAAGAATTTCTCTCTCTTTCACTGTCTTTGTTTCATGGGTTTTTCAAAGTAATTTATTTTTATAATGGGGTTTAGCTGCTTTTCACTGCTGTGTTTATGCCGCTTTACACCCACTTGACACACTAACAGAGAGATATCAATACATAGGTTTTAAGATTATTACTAGTCAGATATATTCTTGTGCGGTGAATAGGGCGTGTTGAGTCCAGTTCTCTGAGCAAGGAGTAGGTCTTCTCTATTACATATTGGTTTTATGGAACGGTATCTGAGCTAATTTGAAACCCTTGTTTTATGTATCACCCCACCTCACCTTTCCCGTTAAGCAGCCATAGTGTGTTTTCTGCATGTGTGACTCTGTTCTGTTTTGTAATTCAGTTCAAGTGTAACGGTTTTTACATTCCCTCTATAAGTGATACCTTATGAGAAGTGTCCTTTTCTGTGTGACTTATTTCACTTAGAATCGTCGTACCTAAATCCACTCATCATGCTGCTACTAGCCTTATGACATTGATTTCCTGGCTGAGTGATATTCCATTGTACATTAGGACCACAACTTCTTTATCCATTTTTCTCTTTCCTGGGATATTGAAGGTGGAATGAAGTGGAGGTCCTTGTCAACAGAGCAGCCCTAAACTTTGGGGTGCTTGTGTCTTGCTGATTTTTCATTTTCCCAATTTATACCCCCATGAGTGGAAGTGCCCTATGCTCTCTAAGCTGTGTTTTTTAGATGTTTCAGGACACACCGTACACTTCTCCAGAGTGGCTGTTGGCAATTTACATCCCGCCCATCAGTGTAGCAAGGCTCCCATTTCTCCATGGCCTGTCCTGTATTTCTGGTTTTGAGACTTTTTTCAGCATGGCCCTTTTGAGCGATGGGTAGCGAGTCTTCTTTGTAGCCCTGATTTGCCTTTCCAGGTTGCTTGGTTGGCCAAAAAGGGCGTATGCGTTTTTTCCTGAATATATTCAGGAAAAAACGCATACGCCCTTTTTGGCCAAGGGCATCATTGTCAACGTTTTGCCGCTTTTCATGTGCTTTAAAGGCGATTCGAATCTACCTCCTGAAATCTGTTTCCTGCAATTCTGCCTTGATTTCAAATCCTCTTCTTTGCCTTCCCTCAATATATTTGTGGACGAGAGTTATCACTTATAACTCTGCAGGTTTGTGAATTGCAGTGCCCTGAAGCTCCATTTTACAACTCGCTTTTTTGGGAGCTGGCCGCAAAAGCGCAGGATGGCTTCAGGCCCTGTTCTGGTTCCGGGGGGCAGGCTGAGCCTGTGGTTAATTCTTCTTCCTGATGGGAAAATAGAGTGACCTGTGCCTGTCCCTACACCAAGAGCTAGTCTCTCATTGGTTCCAAGTCTTCCCGTTCATCCTCAGGACAAATTGCAACCTGTACGGAACAGGAGGTTAAAGGTGCTGATGCTCCAAGTAGGGAGATTGCTAGGAAAGCGGCTGGAATGGCGACCCCGGGCACAAGGAGAAGAGAAATGAGGTGCGTTTTAGAAACCTTTCCCCATCACATGGTGTACCATCTTTTTGTTTTCTCATGCATGTTTTCGATGTAGGAATATGCCCTTGAACCTGGAGATTTGGGACCCATGCGATGGGTACCATGCTGTATTACTTTAAAGGGTCTGCGTTTGCTCACCCAACCTCACCAAACCTCTCAGACCCAAGAGTGTCCACCCTTATGTCTCATCCAGCTGTGGGTCTAGATATGGTCAATCCAGGTTGCATCACAGCCCCTGAACGCATTGTGTAAGAATTTCTCTCTCTTTCACTGTCTTTGTTTCATGGGTTTTTCAAAGTAATTTATTTTTATAATGGGGTTTAGCTGCTTTTCACTGCTGTGTTTATGCCGCTTTACACCCACTTGACACACTAACAGAGAGATATCAATACATAGGTTTTAAGATTATTACTAGTCAGATATATTCTTGTGCGGTGAATAGGGCGTGTTGAGTCCAGTTCTCTGAGCAAGGAGTAGGTCTTCTCTATTACATATTGGTTTTATGGAACGGTATCTGAGCTAATTTGAAACCCTTGTTTTATGTATCACCCCACCTCACCTTTCCCGTTAAGCAGCCATAGTGTGTTTTCTGCATGTGTGACTCTGTTCTGTTTTGTAATTCAGTTCAAGTGTAACGGTTTTTACATTCCCTCTATAAGTGATACCTTATGAGAAGTGTCCTTTTCTGTGTGACTTATTTCACTTAGAATCGTCGTACCTAAATCCACTCATCATGCTGCTACTAGCCTTATGACATTGATTTCCTGGCTGAGTGATATTCCATTGTACATTAGGACCACAACTTCTTTATCCATTTTTCTCTTTCCTGGGATATTGAAGGTGGAATGAAGTGGAGGTCCTTGTCAACAGAGCAGCCCTAAACTTTGGGGTGCTTGTGTCTTGCTGATTTTTCATTTTCCCAATTTATACCCCCATGAGTGGAAGTGCCCTATGCTCTCTAAGCTGTGTTTTTTAGATGTTTCAGGACACACCGTACACTTCTCCAGAGTGGCTGTTGGCAATTTACATCCCGCCCATCAGTGTAGCAAGGCTCCCATTTCTCCATGGCCTGTCCTGTATTTCTGGTTTTGAGACTTTTTTCAGCATGGCCCTTTTGAGCGATGGGTAGCGAGTCTTCTTTGTAGCCCTGATTTGCCTTTCCAGGTTGCTTGGTTGGCCAAAAAGGGCGTATGCGTTTTTTCCTGAATATATTCAGGAAAAAACGCATACGCCCTTTTTGGCCAAGGGCATCATTGTCAACGTTTTGCCGCTTTTCATGTGCTTTAAAGGCGATTCGAATCTACCTCCTGAAATCTGTTTCCTGCAATTCTGCCTTGATTTCAAATCCTCTTCTTTGCCTTCCCTCAATATATTTGTGGACGAGAGTTATCACTTATAACTCTGCAGGTTTGTGAATTGCAGTGCCCTGAAGCTCCATTTTACAACTCGCTTTTTTGGGAGCTGGCCGCAAAAGCGCAGGATGGCTTCAGGCCCTGTTCTGGTTCCGGGGGGCAGGCTGAGCCTGTGGTTAATTCTTCTTCCTGATGGGAAAATAGAGTGACCTGTGCCTGTCCCTACACCAAGAGCTAGTCTCTCATTGGTTCCAAGTCTTCCCGTTCATCCTCAGGACAAATTGCAACCTGTACGGAACAGGAGGTTAAAGGTGCTGATGCTCCAAGTAGGGAGATTGCTAGGAAAGCGGCTGGAATGGCGACCCCGGGCACAAGGAGAAGAGAAATGAGGTGCGTTTTAGAAACCTTTCCCCATCACATGGTGTACCATCTTTTTGTTTTCTCATGCATGTTTTCGATGTAGGAATATGCCCTTGAACCTGGAGATTTGGGACCCATGCGATGGGTACCATGCTGTATTACTTTAAAGGGTCTGCGTTTGCTCACCCAACCTCACCAAACCTCTCAGACCCAAGAGTGTCCACCCTTATGTCTCATCCAGCTGTGGGTCTAGATATGGTCAATCCAGGTTGCATCACAGCCCCTGAACGCATTGTGTAAGAATTTCTCTCTCTTTCACTGTCTTTGTTTCATGGGTTTTTCAAAGTAATTTATTTTTATAATGGGGTTTAGCTGCTTTTCACTGCTGTGTTTATGCCGCTTTACACCCACTTGACATACTAACAGAGAGATATCAATACATAGGTTTTAAGATTATTACTAGTCAGATATATTCTTGTGCGGTGAATAGGGCGTGTTGAGTCCAGTTCTCTGAGCAAGGAGTAGGTCTTCTCTATTACATATTGGTTTTATGGAACGGTATCTGAGCTAATTTGAAACCCTTGTTTTATGTATCACCCCACCTCACCTTTCCCGTTAAGCAGCCATAGTGTGTTTTCTGCATGTGTGACTCTGTTCTGTTTTGTAATTCAGTTCAAGTGTAACGGTTTTGACATTCCCTCTATAAGTGATACCTTATGAGAAGTGTCCTTTTCTGTGTGACTTATTTCACTTAGAATCGTCGTACCTAAATCCACTCATCATGCTGCTACTAGCCTTATGACATTGATTTCCTGGCTGAGTGATATTCCATTGTACATTAGGACCACAACTTCTTTATCCATTTTTCTCTTTCCTGGGATATTGAAGGTGGAATGAAGTGGAGGTCCTTGTCAACAGAGCAGCCCTAAACTTTGGGGTGCTTGTGTCTTGCTGATTTTTCATTTTCCCAATTTATACCCCCATGAGTGGAAGTGCCCTATGCTCTCTAAGCTGTGTTTTTTAGATGTTTCAGGACACACCGTACACTTCTCCAGAGTGGCTGTTGGCAATTTACATCCCGCCCATCAGTGTAGCAAGGCTCCCATTTCTCCATGGCCTGTCCTGTATTTCTGGTTTTGAGACTTTTTTCAGCATGGCCCTTTTGAGCGATGGGTAGCGAGTCTTCTTTGTAGCCCTGATTTGCCTTTCCAGGTTGCTTGGTTGGCCAAAAAGGGCGTATGCGTTTTTTTCCTAAATATATTCAGGAAAAAACGCATACGCCCTTTCTGGCCAAGGGCATCATTGTCAACGTTTTGCCGCTTTTCATGTGCTTTAAAGGCGATTCGAATCTACCTCCTGAAATCTGTTTCCTGCAATTCTGCCTTGATTTCAAATCCTCTTCTTTGCCTTCCCTCAATATATTTGTGGACGAGAGTTATCACTTATAACTCTGCAGGTTTGTGAATTGCAGTGCCCTGAAGCTCCATTTTACAACTCGCTTTTTTGGGAGCTGGCCGCAAAAGCGCAGGATGGCTTCAGGCCCTGTTCTGGTTCCGGGGGGCAGGCTGAGCCTGTGGTTAATTCTTCTTCCTGATGGGAAAATAGAGTGACCTGTGCCTGTCCCTACACCAAGAGCTAGTCTCTCATTGGTTCCAAGTCTTCCCGTTCATCCTCAGGACAAATTGCAACCTGTACGGAACAGGAGGTTAAAGGTGCTGATGCTCCAAGTAGGGAGATTGCTAGGAAAGCGGCTGGAATGGCGACCCCGGGCACAAGGAGAAGAGAAATGAGGTGCGTTTTAGAAACCTTTCCCCATCACATGGTGTACCATCTTTTTGTTTTCTCATGCATGTTTTCGATGTAGGAATATGCCCTTGAACCTGGAGATTTGGGACCCATGCGATGGGTACCACACTGTATTACTTTAAAGGGTCTGCGTTTGCTCACCCAACCTCACCAAACCTCTCAGCCCCAAGAGTGTCCACCCTTATGTCTCATCCAGCTGTGGGTCTAGATATGGTCAATCCAGGTTGCATCACAGCCCCTGAACGCATTGTGTAAGAATTTCTCTCTCTTTCACTGTCTTTGTTTCATGGGTTTTTCAAAGTAATTTATTTTTATAATGGGGTTTAGCTGCTTTTCACTGCTGTGTTTATGCCGCTTTACACCCACTTGACATACTAACAGAGAGATATCAATACATAGGTTTTAAGATTATTACTAGTCAGATATATTCTTGTGCGGTGAATAGGGCGTGTTGAGTCCAGTTCTCTGAGCAAGGAGTAGGTCTTCTCTATTACATATTGGTTTTATGGAACGGTATCTGAGCTAATTTGAAACCCTTGTTTTATGTATCACCCCACCTCACCTTTCCCGTTAAGCAGCCATAGTGTGTTTTCTGCATGTGTGACTCTGTTCTGTTTTGTAATTCAGTTCAAGTGTAACGGTTTTTACATTCCCTCTATAAGTGATACCTTATGAGAAGTGTCCTTTTCTGTGTGACTTATTTCACTTAGAATCGTCGTACCTAAATCCACTCATCATGCTGCTACTAGCCTTATGACATTGATTTCCTGGCTGAGTGATATTCCATTGTACATTAGGACCACAACTTCTTTATCCATTTTTCTCTTTCCTGGGATATTGAAGGTGGAATGAAGTGGAGGTCCTTGTCAACAGAGCAGCCCTAAACTTTGGGGTGCTTGTGTCTTGCTGATTTTTCATTTTCCCAATTTATACCCCCATGAGTGGAAGTGCCCTATGCTCTCTAAGCTGTGTTTTTTAGATGTTTCAGGACACACCGTACACTTCTCCAGAGTGGCTGTTGGCAATTTACATCCCGCCCATCAGTGTAGCAAGGCTCCCATTTCTCCATGGCCTGTCCTGTATTTCTGGTTTTGAGACTTTTTTCAGCATGGCCCTTTTGAGCGATGGGTAGCGAGTCTTCTTTGTAGCCCTGATTTGCCTTTCCAGGTTGCTTGGTTGGCCAAAAAGGGCGTATGCGTTTTTTTCCTAAATATATTCAGGAAAAAACGCATACGCCCTTTCTGGCCAAGGGCATCATTGTCAACGTTTTGCCGCTTTTCATGTGCTTTAAAGGCGATTCGAATCTACCTCCTGAAATCTGTTTCCTGCAATTCTGCCTTGATTTCAAATCCTCTTCTTTGCCTTCCCTCAATATATTTGTGGACGAGAGTTATCACTTATAACTCTGCAGGTTTGTGAATTGCAGTGCCCTGAAGCTCCATTTTACAACTCGCTTTTTTGGGAGCTGGCCGCAAAAGCGCAGGATGGCTTCAGGCCCTGTTCTGGTTCCGGGGGGCAGGCTGAGCCTGTGGTTAATTCTTCTTCCTGATGGGAAAATAGAGTGACCTGTGCCTGTCCCTACACCAAGAGCTAGTCTCTCATTGGTTCCAAGTCTTCCCGTTCATCCTCAGGACAAATTGCAACCTGTACGGAACAGGAGGTTAAAGGTGCTGATGCTCCAAGTAGGGAGATTGCTAGGAAAGCGGCTGGAATGGCAACCCCGGGCACAAGGAGAAGAGAAATGAGGTGCGTTTTAGAAACCTTTCCCCATCACATGGTGTACCATCTTTTTGTTTTCTAATGCATGTTTTCGATGTAGGAATATGCCCTTGAACCTGGAGATTTGGGACCCATGCGATGGGTACCACGCTGTATTACTTTAAAGGGTCTGCGTTTGCTCACCCAACCTCACCAAACCTCTCAGCCCCAAGAGTGTCCACCCTTATGTCTCATCCAGCTGTGGGTCTAGATATGGTCAATCCAGGTTGCATCACAGCCCCTGAACGCATTGTGTAAGAATTTCTCTCTCTTTCACTGTCTTTGTTTCATGGGTTTTTCAAAGTAATTTATTTTTATAATGGGGTTTAGCTGCTTTTCACTGCTGTGTTTATGCCGCTTTACACCCACTTGACACACTAACAGAGAGATATCAATACATAGGTTTTAAGATTATTACTAGTCAGATATATTCTTGTGCGGTGAATAGGGCGTGTTGAGTCCAGTTCTCTGAGCAAGGAGTAGGTCTTCTCTATTACATATTGGTTTTATGGAACGGTATCTGAGCTAATTTGAAACCCTTGTTTTATGTATCACCCCACCTCACCTTTCCCGTTAAGCAGCCATAGTGTGTTTTCTGCATGTGTGACTCTGTTCTGTTTTGTAATTCAGTTCAAGTGTAACGGTTTTTACATTCCCTCTATAAGTGATACCTTATGAGAAGTGTCCTTTTCTGTGTGACTTATTTCACTTAGAATCGTCGTACCTAAATCCACTCATCATGCTGCTACTAGCCTTATGACATTGATTTCCTGGCTGAGTGATATTCCATTGTACATTAGGACCACAACTTCTTTATCCATTTTTCTCTTTCCTGGGATATTGAAGGTGGAATGAAGTGGAGGTCCTTGTCAACAGAGCAGCCCTAAACTTTGGGGTGCTTGTGTCTTGCTGATTTTTCATTTTCCCAATTTATACCCCCATGAGTGGAAGTGCCCTATGCTCTCTAAGCTGTGTTTTTTAGATGTTTCAGGACACACCGTACACTTCTCCAGAGTGGCTGTTGGCAATTTACATCCCGCCCATCAGTGTAGCAAGGCTCCCATTTCTCCATGGCCTGTCCTGTATTTCTGGTTTTGAGACTTTTTTCAGCATGGCCCTTTTGAGCGATGGGTAGCGAGTCTTCTTTGTAGCCCTGATTTGCCTTTCCAGGTTGCTTGGTTGGCCAAAAAGGGCATATGCGTTTTTTCCTGAATATATTCAGGAAAAAACGCATACGCCCTTTTTGGCCAAGGGCATCATTGTCAACGTTTTGCCGCTTTTCATGTGCTTTAAAGGCGATTCGAATCTACCTCCTGAAATCTGTTTCCTGCAATTCTGCCTTGATTTCAAATCCTCTTCTTTGCCTTCCCTCAATATATTTGTGGACGAGAGTTATCACTTATAACTCTGCAGGTTTGTGAATTGCAGTGCCCTGAAGCTCCATTTTACAACTCGCTTTTTTGGGAGCTGGCCGCAAAAGCGCAGGATGGCTTCAGGCCCTGTTCTGGTTCCGTGGGGCAGGCTGAGCCTGTGGTTAATTCTTCTTCCTGATGGGAAAATAGAGTGACCTGTGCCTGTCCCTACACCAAGAGCTAGTCTCTCATTGGTTCCAAGTCTTCCCGTTCATCCTCAGGACAAATTGCAACCTGTACGGAACAGGAGGTTAAAGGTGCTGATGCTCCAAGTAGGGAGATTGCTAGGAAAGCGGCTGGAATGGCGACCCCGGGCACAAGGAGAAGAGAAATGAGGTGCGTTTTAGAAACCTTTCCCCATCACATGGTGTACCATCTTTTTGTTTTCTCATGCATGTTTTCGATGTAGGAATATGCCCTTGAACCTGGAGATTTGGGACCCATGCGATGGGTACCACGCTGTATTACTTTAAAGGGTCTGCGTTTGCTCACCCAACCTCACCAAACCTCTCAGACCCAAGAGTGTCCACCCTTATGTCTCATCCAGCTGTGGGTCTAGATATGGTCAATCCAGGTTGCATCACAGCCCCTGAACGCATTGTGTAAGAATTTCTCTCTCTTTCACTGTCTTTGTTTCATGGGTTTTTCAAAGTAATTTATTTTTATAATGGGGTTTAGCTGCTTTTCACTGCTGTGTTTATGCCGCTTTACACCCACTTGACACACTAACAGAGAGATATCAATACATAGGTTTTAAGATTATTACTAGTCAGATATATTCTTGTGCGGTGAATAGGGCGTGTTGAGACCAGTTCTCTGAGCAAGGAGTCGGTCTTGTCTATTACATATTGGGTTTATGGAACGGTATCTGATCTAATTTGAAACCCTTGTTTTATGTATCACCCCACCTCACCTTTCCCGTAAAGCAGTCATAGTGTGTTTTCTGCATGTGTGACTCTGTTCTGTTTTGTAATTCAGTTCAAGTGTAACGGTTTTGACATTCCCTCTATAAGTGATACCTTATGAGAAGTGTCCTTTTCTGTGTGACTTAGTTCACTTAGAATCGTCGTACCTAAATCCACTCATCATGCTGCTACTAGCCTTATGACATTGATTTCATGGCTGAGTGATATTCCATTGTACATAAGGACCACAACTTCTTTATCCATTTTTCTCTTTCCTGGGATATTGAAGGTGGAATGAAGTGGAGGTCCTTGTCAACAGAGCAGCCCTAAACTTTGGGGTGCTTGTGTCTTGCTGATTTTTCATTTTCCCAATTTATACCCCCATGAGTGGAAGTGCCCTATGCTCTCTAAGCTGTGTTTTTTAGATGTTTCAGGACACACCGTACACTTCTCCAGAGTGGCTGTTGGCAATTTACATCCCGCCCATCAGTGTAGCAAGGCTCCCATTTCTCCATGGCCTGTCCTGCATTTCTGGTTTTGAGACTTTTTTCAGCATGGCCCTTTTGACCGATGGGTAGCGAGTCTTCTTTGTAGCGCTGATTTGCCTTTCCAGGTTGCTTGGTTGGCCAAAAAGGGCGTATGCGTTTTTTCCTGAATATATTCAGGAAAAAACGCATACGCCATTTTTGGCCAAGGGCATCATTGTCAACATTTTGCCGCTTTTCATGTGCTTTAAAGGCGATTCGAATCTACCTCCTGAAATCTGTTTCCTGCAATTCTGCCTTGATTTCAAATCCTCTTCTTTGCCTTCCCTCAATATATTTGTGGACGAGAGTTATCATTTATAACTCTGCAGGTTTGTGAATTGCAGTGCCCTGAAGCTCCATTTTACAACTCGCTTTTTTGGGAGCTGGCCGCAAAAGCGCAGGATGGCTTCAGGCCCTGTTCTGGTTCCGGGGGGCAGGCTGAGCCTGTGGTTAATTCTTCTTCCTGATGGGAAAATAGAGTGACCTGTGCCTGTCCCTACACCAAGAGCTAGTCCCTCATTGGTTCCAAGTCTTCCCGTTCATCCTCAGGACAAATTGCAACCTGTACGGAACAGGAGGTTAAAGGTGCTGATGCTCCAAGTAGGGAGATTGCTAGGAAAGCGGCTGGAATGGCGACCCCGGGCACAAGGAGAAGAGAAATGAGGTGCGTTTTAGAAACCTTTCCCCATCACATGGTGTACCATCTTTTTGTTTTCTCATGCATGTTTTCGATGTAGGAATATGCCCTTGAACCTGGAGATTTGGGACCCATGCGATGGGTACCACGCTGTATTACTTTAAAGGGTCTGCGTTTGCTCACCCAACCTCACCAAACCTCTCAGCCCCAAGAGTGTCCACCCTTATGTCTCATCCAGCTGTGGGTCTAGATATGGTCAATCCAGGTTGCATCACAGCCCCTGAACGCATTGTGTAAGAATTTCTCTCTCTTTCACTGTCTTTGTTTCATGGGTTTTTCAAAGTAATTTATTTTTATAATGGGGTTTAGCTGCTTTTCACTGCTGTGTTTATGCCGCTTTACACCCACTTGACACACTAACAGAGAGATATCAATACATAGGTTTTAAGATTATTACTAGTCAGATATATTCTTGTGCGGTGAATAGGGCGTGTTGAGTCCAGTTCTCTGAGCAAGGAGTAGGTCTTGTCTATTACATATTGGTTTTATGGAACGGTATCTGAGCTAATTTGAAACCCTTGTTTTATGTATCACCCCACCTCACCTTTCCCGTTAAGCAGTCATAGTGTGTTTTCTGCATGTGTGACTCTGTTCTGTTTTGTAATTCAGTTCAAGTGTAACGGTTTTTACATTCCCTCTATAAGTGATACCTTATGAGAAGTGTCCTTTTCTGTGTGACTTATTTCACTTAGAATCGTCGTACCTAAATCCACTCATCATGCTGCTACTAGCCTTATGACATTGATTTCCTGGCTGAGTGATATTCCATTGTACATTAGGACCACAACTTCTTTATCCATTTTTCTCTTTCCTGGGATATTGAAGGTGGAATGAAGTGGAGGTCCTTGTCAACAGAGCAGCCCTAAACTTTGGGGTGCTTGTGTCTTGCTGATTTTTCATTTTCCCAATTTATACCCCCATGAGTGGAAGTGCCCTATGCTCTCTAAGCTGTGTTTTTTAGATGTTTCAGGACACACCGTACACTTCTCCAGAGTGGCTGTTGGCAATTTACATCCCGCCCATCAGTGTAGCAAGGCTCCCATTTCTCCATGGCCTGTCCTGTATTTCTGGTTTTGAGACTTTTTTCAGCATGGCCCTTTTGAGCGATGGGTAGCGAGTCTTCTTTGTAGCCCTGATTTGCCTTTCCAGGTTGCTTGGTTGGCCAAAAAGGGCGTATGCGTTTTTTCCTGAATATATTCAGGAAAAAACGCATACGCCCTTTTTGGCCAAGGGCATCATTGTCAACGTTTTGCCGCTTTTCATGTGCTTTAAAGGCGATTCGAATCTACCTCCTGAAATCTGTTTCCTGCAATTCTGCCTTGATTTCAAATCCTCTTCTTTGCCTTCCCTCAATATATTTGTGGACGAGTGTTATCACTTATAACTCTGCAGGTTTGTGAATTGCAGTGCCCTGAAGCTCCATTTTACAACTCGCTTTTTTGGGAGCTGGCCGCAAAAGCGCAGGATGGCTTCAGGCCCTGTTCTGGTTCCGGGGGGCAGGCTGAGCCTGTGGTTAATTCTTCTTCCTGATGGGAAAATAGAGTGACCTGTGCCTGTCCCTACACCAAGAGCTAGTCTCTCATTGGTTCCAAGTCTTCCCGTTCATCCTCAGGACAAATTGCAACCTGTACGTAACAGGAGGTTAAAGGTGCTGATGCTCCAAGTAGGGAGATTGCTAGGAAAGCGGCTGGAATGGCAACCCCGGGCACAAGGAGAAGAGAAATGAGGTGCGTTTTAGAAACCTTTCCCCATCACATGGTGTACCATCTTTTTGTTTTCTAATGCATGTTTTCGATGTAGGAATATGCCCTTGAACCTGGAGATTTGGGACCCATGCGATGGGTACCACGCTGTATTACTTTAAAGGGTCTGCGTTTGCTCACCCAACCTCACCAAACCTCTCAGCCCCAAGAGTGTCCACCCTTATGTCTCATCCAGCTGTGGGTCTAGATATGGTCAATCCAGGTTGCATCACAGCCCCTGAACGCATTGTGTAAGAATTTCTCTCTCTTTCACTGTCTTTGTTTCATGGGTTTTTCAAAGTAATTTATTTTTATAATGGGGTTTAGCTGCTTTTCACTGCTGTGTTTATGCCGCTTTACACCCACTTGACACACTAACAGAGAGATATCAATACATAGGTTTTAAGATTATTACTAGTCAGATATATTCTTGTGCGGTGAATAGGGCGTGTTGAGTCCAGTTCTCTGAGCAAGGAGTAGGTCTTCTCTATTACATATTGGTTTTATGGAACGGTATCTGAGCTAATTTGAAACCCTTGTTTTATGTATCACCCCACCTCACCTTTCCCGTTAAGCAGTCATAGTGTGTTTTCTGCATGTGTGACTCTGTTCTGTTTTGTAATTCAGTTCAAGTGTAACGGTTTTTACATTCCCTCTATAAGTGATACCTTATGAGAAGTGTCCTTTTCTGTGTGACTTATTTCACTTAGAATCGTCGTACCTAAATCCACTCATCATGCTGCTACTAGCCTTATGACATTGATTTCCTGGCTGAGTGATATTCCATTGTACATTAGGACCACAACTTCTTTATCCATTTTTCTCTTTCCTGGGATATTGAAGGTGGAATGAAGTGGAGGTCCTTGTCAACAGAGCAGCCCTAAACTTTGGGGTGCTTGTGTCTTGCTGATTTTTCATTTTCCCAATTTATACCCCCATGAGTGGAAGTGCCCTATGCTCTCTAAGCTGTGTTTTTTAGATGTTTCAGGACACACCGTACACTTCTCCAGAGTGGCTGTTGGCAATTTACATCCCGCCCATCAGTGTAGCAAGGCTCCCATTTCTCCATGGCCTGTCCTGTATTTCTGGTTTTGAGACTTTTTTCAGCATGGCCCTTTTGAGCGATGGGTAGCGAGTCTTCTTTGTAGCCCTGATTTGCCTTTCCAGGTTGCTTGGTTGGCCAAAAAGGGCGTATGCGTTTTTTCCTGAATATATTCAGGAAAAAACGCATACGCCCTTTTTGGCCAAGGGCATCATTGTCAACGTTTTGCCGCTTTTCATGTGCTTTAAAGGCGATTCGAATCTACCTCCTGAAATCTGTTTCCTGCAATTCTGCCTTGATTTCAAATCCTCTTCTTTGCCTTCCCTCAATATATTTGTGGACGAGTGTTATCACTTATAACTCTGCAGGTTTGTGAATTGCAGTGCCCTGAAGCTCCATTTTACAACTCGCTTTTTTGGGAGCTGGCCGCAAAAGCGCAGGATGGCTTCAGGCCCTGTTCTGGTTCCGTGGGGCAGGCTGAGCCTGTGGTTAATTCTTCTTCCTGATGGGAAAATAGAGTGACCTGTGCCTGTCCCTACACCAAGAGCTAGTCTCTCATTGGTTCCAAGTCTTCCCGTTCATCCTCAGGACAAATTGCAACCTGTACGGAACAGGAGGTTAAAGGTGCTGATGCTCCAAGTAGGGAGATTGCTAGGAAAGCGGCTGGAATGGCGACCCCGGGCACAAGGAGAAGAGAAATGAGGTGCGTTTTAGAAACCTTTCCCCATCACATGGTGTACCATCTTTTTGTTTTCTCATGCATGTTTTCGATGTAGGAATATGCCCTTGAACCTGGAGATTTGGGACCCATGCGATGGGTACCACGCTGTATTACTTTAAAGGGTCTGCGTTTGCTCACCCAACCTCACCAAACCTCTCAGCCCCAAGAGTGTCCACCCTTATGTCTCATCCAGCTGTGGGTCTAGATATGGTCAATCCAGGTTGCATCACAGCCCCTGAACGCATTGTGTAAGAATTTCTCTCTCTTTCACTGTCTTTGTTTCATGGGTTTTTCAAAGTAATTTATTTTTATAACGGGGTTTAGCTGCTTTTCACTGCTGTGTTTATGCCGCTTTACACCAACTTGACACACTAACAGAGAGATATCAATACATAGGTTTTAAGATTATTACTAGTCAGATATATTCTTGTGCGGTGAATAGGGCGTGTTGAGACCAGTTCTCTGAGCAAGGAGTAGGTCTTGTCTATTACATATTGGGTTTATGGAACGGTATCTGAGCTAATTTGAAACCCTTGTTTTATGTATCACCCCACCTCACCTTTCCCGTTAAGCAGTCATAGTGTGTTTTCTGCATGTGTGACTCTGTTCTGTTTTGTAATTCAGTTCAAGTGTAACGGTTTTGACATTCCCTCTATAAGTGATACCTTATGAGAAGTGTCCTTTTCTGTGTGACTTAGTTCACTTAGAATCGTCGTACCTAAATCCACTCATCATGCTGCTACTAGCCTTATGACATTGATTTCATGGCTGAGTGATATTCCATTGTACATAAGGACCACAACTTCTTTATCCATTTTTCTCTTTCCTGGGATATTGAAGGTGGAATGAAGTGGAGGTCCTTGTCAACAGAGCAGCCCTAAACTTTGGGGTGCTTGTGTCTTGCTGATTTTTCATTTTCCCAATTTATACCCCCATGAGTGGAAGTGCCCTATGCTCTCTAAGCTGTGTTTTTTAGATGTTTCAGGACACACCGTACACTTCTCCAGAGTGGCTGTTGGCAATTTACATCCCGCCCATCAGTGTAGCAAGGCTCCCATTTCTCCATGGCCTGTCCTGTATTTCTGGTTTTGAGACTTTTTTCAGCATGGCCCTTTTGAGCGATGGGTAGCGAGTCTTCTTTGTAGCCCTGATTTGCCTTTCCAGGTTGCTTGGTTGGCCAAAAAGGGCGTATGCGTTTTTTCCTGAATATATTCAGGAAAAAACGCATACGCCCTTTTTGGCCAAGGGCATCATTGTCAACGTTTTGCCGCTTTTCATGTGCTTTAAAGGCGATTCGAATCTACCTCCTGAAATCTGTTTCCTGCAATTCTGCCTTGATTTCAAATCCTCTTCTTTGCCTTCCCTCAATATATTTGTGGACGAGTGTTATCACTTATAACTCTGCAGGTTTGTGAATTGCAGTGCCCTGAAGCTCCATTTTACAACTCGCTTTTTTGGGAGCTGGCCGCAAAAGCGCAGGATGGCTTCAGGCCCTGTTCTGGTTCCGTGGGGCAGGCTGAGCCTGTGGTTAATTCTTCTTCCTGATGGGAAAATAGAGTGACCTGTGCCTGTCCCTACACCAAGAGCTAGTCTCTCATTGGTTCCAAGTCTTCCCGTTCATCCTCAGGACAAATTGCAACCTGTACGGAACAGGAGGTTAAAGGTGCTGATGCTCCAAGTAGGGAGATTGCTAGGAAAGCGGCTGGAATGGCGACCCCGGGCACAAGGAGAAGAGAAATGAGGTGCGTTTTAGAAACCTTTCCCCATCACATGGTGTACCATCTTTTTGTTTTCTCATGCATGTTTTCGATGTAGGAATATGCCCTTGAACCTGGAGATTTGGGACCCATGCGATGGGTACCACGCTGTATTACTTTAAAGGGTCTGCGTTTGCTCACCCAACCTCACCAAACCTCTCAGCCCCAAGAGTGTCCACCCTTATGTCTCATCCAGCTGTGGGTCTAGATATGGTCAATCCAGGTTGCATCACAGCCCCTGAACGCATTGTGTAAGAATTTCTCTCTCTTTCACTGTCTTTGTTTCATGGGTTTTTCAAAGTAATTTATTTTTATAACGGGGTTTAGCTGCTTTTCACTGCTGTGTTTATGCCGCTTTACACCAACTTGACACACTAACAGAGAGATATCAATACATAGGTTTTAAGATTATTACTAGTCAGATATATTCTTGTGCGGTGAATAGGGCGTGTTGAGACCAGTTCTCTGAGCAAGGAGTCGGTCTTGTCTATTACATATTGGGTTTATGGAACGGTATCTGATCTAATTTGAAACCCTTGTTTTATGTATCACCCCACCTCACCTTTCCCGTTAAGCAGTCATAGTGTGTTTTCTGCATGTGTGACTCTGTTCTGTTTTGTAATTCAGTTCAAGTGTAACGGTTTTGACATTCCCTCTATAAGTGATACCTTATGAGAAGTGTCCTTTTCTGTGTGACTTAGTTCACTTAGAATCGTCGTACCTAAATCCACTCATCATGCTGCTACTAGCCTTATGACATTGATTTCATGGCTGAGTGATATTCCATTGTACATAAGGACCACAACTTCTTTATCCATTTTTCTCTTTCCTGGGATATTGAAGGTGGAATGAAGTGGAGGTCCTTGTCAACAGAGCAGCCCTAAACTTTGGGGTGCTTGTGTCTTGCTGATTTTTCATTTTCCCAATTTATACCCCCATGAGTGGAAGTGCCCTATGCTCTCTAAGCTGTGTTTTTTAGATGTTTCAGGACACACCGTACACTTCTCCAGAGTGGCTGTTGGCAATTTACATCCCGCCCATCAGTGTAGCAAGGCTCCCATTTCTCCATGGCCTGTCCTGCATTTCTGGTTTTGAGACTTTTTTCAGCATGGCCCTTTTGACCGATGGGTAGCGAGTCTTCTTTGTAGCGCTGATTTGCCTTTCCAGGTTGCTTGGTTGGCCAAAAAGGGCGTATGCGTTTTTTCCTGAATATATTCAGGAAAAAACGCATACGCCATTTTTGGCCAAGGGCATCATTGTCAACATTTTGCCGCTTTTCATGTGCTTTAAAGGCGATTCGAATCTACCTCCTGAAATCTGTTTCCTGCAATTCTGCCTTGATTTCAAATCCTCTTCTTTGCCTTCCCTCAATATATTTGTGGACGAGAGTTATCATTTATAACTCTGCAGGTTTGTGAATTGCAGTGCCCTGAAGCTCCATTTTACAACTCGCTTTTTTGGGAGCTGGCCGCAAAAGCGCAGGATGGCTTCAGGCCCTGTTCTGGTTCCGGGGGGCAGGCTGAGCCTGTGGTTAATTCTTCTTCCTGATGGGAAAATAGAGTGACCTGTGCCTGTCCCTACACCAAGAGCTAGTCCCTCATTGGTTCCAAGTCTTCCCGTTCATCCTCAGGACAAATTGCAACCTGTACGGAACAGGAGGTTAAAGGTGCTGATGCTCCAAGTAGGGAGATTGCTAGGAAAGCGGCTGGAATGGCGACCCCGGGCACAAGGAGAAGAGAAATGAGGTGCGTTTTAGAAACCTTTCCCCATCACATGGTGTACCATCTTTTTGTTTTCTCATGCATGTTTTCGATGTAGGAATATGCCCTTGAACCTGGAGATTTGGGACCCATGCGATGGGTACCATGCTGTATTACTTTAAAGGGTCTGCGTTTGCTCACCCAACCTCACCAAACCTCTCAGCCCCAAGAGTGTCCACCCTTATGTCTCATCCAGCTGTGGGTCTAGATATGGTCAATCCAGGTTGCATCACAGCCCCTGAACGCATTGTGTAAGAATTTCTCTCTCTTTCACTGTCTTTGTTTCATGGGTTTTTCAAAGTAATTTATTTTTATAATGGGGTTTAGCTGCTTTTCACTGCTGTGTTTATGCCGCTTTACACCCACTTGACACACTAACAGAGAGATATCAATACATAGGTTTTAAGATTATTACTAGTCAGATATATTCTTGTGCGGTGAATAGGGCGTGTTGAGTCCAGTTCTCTGAGCAAGGACTAGGTCTTGTCTATTACATATTGGTTTTATGGAACGGTATCTGAGCTAATTTGAAACCCTTGTTTTATGTATCACCCCACCTCACCTTTCCCGTTAAGCAGTCATAGTGTGTTTTCTGCATGTGTGACTCTGTTCTGTTTTGTAATTCAGTTCAAGTGTAACGGTTTTTACATTCCCTCTATAAGTGATACCTTATGAGAAGTGTCCTTTTCTGTGTGACTTATTTCACTTAGAATCGTCGTACCTAAATCCACTCATCATGCTGCTACTAGCCTTATGACATTGATTTCCTGGCTGAGTGATATTCCATTGTACATTAGGACCACAACTTCTTTATCCATTTTTCTCTTTCCTGCGATATTGAAGGTGGAATGAAGTGGAGGTCCTTGTCAACAGAGCAGCCCTAAACTTTGGGGTGCTTGTGTCTTGCTGATTTTTCATTTTCCCAATTTATACCCCCATGAGTGGAAGTGCCCTATGCTCTCTAAGCTGTGTTTTTTAGATGTTTCAGGACACACCGTACACTTCTCCAGAGTGGCTGTTGGCAATTTACATCCCGCCCATCAGTGTAGCAAGGCTCCCATTTCTCCATGGCCTGTCCTGTATTTCTGGTTTTGAGACTTTTTTCAGCATGGCCCTTTTGAGCGATGGGTAGCGAGTCTTCTTTGTAGCCCTGATTTGCCTTTCCAGGTTGCTTGGTTGGCCAAAAAGGGCGTATGCGTTTTTTCCTGAATATATTCAGGAAAAAACGCATACGCCCTTTCTGGCCAAGGGCATCATTGTCAACGTTTTGCCGCTTTTCATGTGCTTTAAAGGCGATTCGAATCTACCTCCTGAAATCTGTTTCCTGCAATTCTGCCTTGATTTCAAATCCTCTTCTTTGCCTTCCCTCAATATATTTGTGGACGAGAGTTATCACATATAACTCTGCAGGTTTGTGAATTGCAGTGCCCTGAAGCTCCATTTTACAACTCGCTTTTTTGGGAGCTGGCCGCAAAAGCGCAGGATGGCTTCAGGCCCTGTTCTGGTTCCGGGGGGCAGGCTGAGCCTGTGGTTAATTCTTCTTCCTGATGGGAAAATAGAGTGACCTGTGCCTGTCCCTACACCAAGAGCTAGTCTCTCATTGGTTCCAAGTCTTCCCGTTCATCCTCAGGACAAATTGCAACCTGTACGGAACAGGAGGTTAAAGGTGCTGATGCTCCAAGTAGGGAGATTGCTAGGAAAGCGGCTGGAATGGCGACCCCGGGCACAAGGAGAAGAGAAATGAGGTGCGTTTTAGAAACCTTTCCCCATCACATGGTGTACCATCTTTTTGTTTTCTCATGCATGTTTTCGATGTAGGAATATGCCCTTGAACCTGGAGATTTGGGACCCATGCGATGGGTACCACGCTGTATTACTTTAAAGGGTCTGCGTTTGCTCACCCAACCTCACCAAACCTCTCAGCCCCAAGAGTGTCCACCCTTATGTCTCATCCAGCTGTGGGTCTAGATATGGTCAATCCAGGTTGCATCACAGCCCCTGAACGCATTGTGTAAGAATTTCTCTCTCTTTCACTGTCTTTGTTTCATGGGTTTTTCAAAGTAATTTATTTTTATAATGGGGTTTAGCTGCTTTTCACTGCTGTGTTTATGCCGCTTTACGCCCACTTGACACACTAACAGAGAGATATCAATACATAGGTTTTAAGATTATTACTAGTCAGATATATTCTTGTGCGGTGAATAGGGCGTGTTGAGTCCAGTTCTCTGAGCAAGGAGTAGGTCTTCTCTATTACATATTGGTTTTATGGAACGGTATCTGAGCTAATTTGAAACCCTTGTTTTATGTATCACCCCACCTCACCTTTCCCGTTAAGCAGTCATAGTGTGTTTTCTGCATGTGTGACTCTGTTCTGTTTTGTAATTCAGTTCAAGTGTAACGGTTTTTACATTCCCTCTATAAGTGATACCTTATGAGAAGTGTCCTTTTCTGTGTGACTTATTTCACTTAGAATCGTCGTACCTAAATCCACTCATCATGCTGCTACTAGCCTTATGACATTGATTTCCTGGCTGAGTGATATTCCATTGTACATTAGGACCACAACTTCTTTATCCATTTTTCTCTTTCCTGGGATATTGAAGGTGGAATGAAGTGGAGGTCCTTGTCAACAGAGCAGCCCTAAACTTTGGGGTGCTTGTGTCTTGCTGATTTTTCATTTTCCCAATTTATACCCCCATGAGTGGAAGTGCCCTATGCTCTCTAAGCTGTGTTTTTTAGATGTTTCAGGACACACCGTACACTTCTCCAGAGTGGCTGTTGGCAATTTACATCCCGCCCATCAGTGTAGCAAGGCTCCCATTTCTCCATGGCCTGTCCTGTATTTCTGGTTTTGAGACTTTTTTCAGCATGGCCCTTTTGAGCGATGGGTAGCGAGTCTTCTTTGTAGCCCTGATTTGCCTTTCCAGGTTGCTTGGTTGGCCAAAAAGGGCGTATGCGTTTTTTCCTGAATATATTCAGGAAAAAACGCATACGCCCTTTTTGGCCAAGGGCATCATTGTCAACGTTTTGCCGCTTTTCATGTGCTTTAAAGGCGATTCGAATCTACCTCCTGAAATCTGTTTCCTGCAATTCTGCCTTGATTTCAAATCCTCTTCTTTGCCTTCCCTCAATATATTTGTGGACGAGTGTTATCACTTATAACTCTGCAGGTTTGTGAATTGCAGTGCCCTGAAGCTCCATTTTACAACTCGCTTTTTTGGGAGCTGGCCGCAAAAGCGCAGGATGGCTTCAGGCCCTGTTCTGGTTCCGTGGGGCAGGCTGAGCCTGTGGTTAATTCTTCTTCCTGATGGGAAAATAGAGTGACCTGTGCCTGTCCCTACACCAAGAGCTAGTCTCTCATTGGTTCCAAGTCTTCCCGTTCATCCTCAGGACAAATTGCAACCTGTACGGAACAGGAGGTTAAAGGTGCTGATGCTCCAAGTAGGGAGATTGCTAGGAAAGCGGCTGGAATGGCGACCCCGGGCACAAGGAGAAGAGAAATGAGGTGCGTTTTAGAAACCTTTCCCCATCACATGGTGTACCATCTTTTTGTTTTCTCATGCATGTTTTCGATGTAGGAATATGCCCTTGAACCTGGAGATTTGGGACCCATGCGATGGGTACCACGCTGTATTACTTTAAAGGGTCTGCGTTTGCTCACCCAACCTCACCAAACCTCTCAGCCCCAAGAGTGTCCACCCTTATGTCTCATCCAGCTGTGGGTCTAGATATGGTCAATCCAGGTTGCATCACAGCCCCTGAACGCATTGTGTAAGAATTTCTCTCTCTTTCACTGTCTTTGTTTCATGGGTTTTTCAAAGTAATTTATTTTTATAACGGGGTTTAGCTGCTTTTCACTGCTGTGTTTATGCCGCTTTACACCAACTTGACACACTAACAGAGAGATATCAATACATAGGTTTTAAGATTATTACTAGTCAGATATATTCTTGTGCGGTGAATAGGGCGTGTTGAGACCAGTTCTCTGAGCAAGGAGTAGGTCTTGTCTATTACATATTGGGTTTATGGAACGGTATCTGATCTAATTTGAAACCCTTGTTTTATGTATCACCCCACCTCACCTTTCCCGTTAAGCAGTCATAGTGTGTTTTCTGCATGTGTGACTCTGTTCTGTTTTGTAATTCAGTTCAAGTGTAACGGTTTTGACATTCCCTCTATAAGTGATACCTTATGAGAAGTGTCCTTTTCTGTGTGACTTAGTTCACTTAGAATCGTCGTACCTAAATCCACTCATCATGCTGCTACTAGCCTTATGACATTGATTTCATGGCTGAGTGATATTCCATTGTACATAAGGACCACAACTTCTTTATCCATTTTTCTCTTTCCTGGGATATTGAAGGTGGAATGAAGTGGAGGTCCTTGTCAACAGAGCAGCCCTAAACTTTGGGGTGCTTGTGTCTTGCTGATTTTTCATTTTCCCAATTTATACCCCCATGAGTGGAAGTGCCCTATGCTCTCTAAGCTGTGTTTTTTAGATGTTTCAGGACACACCGTACACTTCTCCAGAGTGGCTGTTGGCAATTTACATCCCGCCCATCAGTGTAGCAAGGCTCCCATTTCTCCATGGCCTGTCCTGTATTTCTGGTTTTGAGACTTTTTTCAGCATGGCCCTTTTGAGCGATGGGTAGCGAGTCTTCTTTGTAGCCCTGATTTGCCTTTCCAGGTTGCTTGGTTGGCCAAAAAGGGCGTATGCGTTTTTTCCTGAATATATTCAGGAAAAAACGCATACGCCCTTTTTGGCCAAGGGCATCATTGTCAACGTTTTGCCGCTTTTCATGTGCTTTAAAGGCGATTCGAATCTACCTCCTGAAATCTGTTTCCTGCAATTCTGCCTTGATTTCAAATCCTCTTCTTTGCCTTCCCTCAATATATTTGTGGACGAGTGTTATCACTTATAACTCTGCAGGTTTGTGAATTGCAGTGCCCTGAAGCTCCATTTTACAACTCGCTTTTTTGGGAGCTGGCCGCAAAAGCGCAGGATGGCTTCAGGCCCTGTTCTGGTTCCGTGGGGCAGGCTGAGCCTGTGGTTAATTCTTCTTCCTGATGGGAAAATAGAGTGACCTGTGCCTGTCCCTACACCAAGAGCTAGTCTCTCATTGGTTCCAAGTCTTCCCGTTCATCCTCAGGACAAATTGCAACCTGTACGGAACAGGAGGTTAAAGGTGCTGATGCTCCAAGTAGGGAGATTGCTAGGAAAGCGGCTGGAATGGCGACCCCGGGCACAAGGAGAAGAGAAATGAGGTGCGTTTTAGAAACCTTTCCCCATCACATGGTGTACCATCTTTTTGTTTTCTCATGCATGTTTTCGATGTAGGAATATGCCCTTGAACCTGGAGATTTGGGACCCATGCGATGGGTACCACGCTGTATTACTTTAAAGGGTCTGCGTTTGCTCACCCAACCTCACCAAACCTCTCAGCCCCAAGAGTGTCCACCCTTATGTCTCATCCAGCTGTGGGTCTAGATATGGTCAATCCAGGTTGCATCACAGCCCCTGAACGCATTGTGTAAGAATTTCTCTCTCTTTCACTGTCTTTGTTTCATGGGTTTTTCAAAGTAATTTATTTTTATAACGGGGTTTAGCTGCTTTTCACTGCTGTGTTTATGCCGCTTTACACCAACTTGACACACTAACAGAGAGATATCAATACATAGGTTTTAAGATTATTACTAGTCAGATATATTCTTGTGCGGTGAATAGGGCGTGTTGAGACCAGTTCTCTGAGCAAGGAGTAGGTCTTGTCTATTACATATTGGGTTTATGGAACGGTATCTGATCTAATTTGAAACCCTTGTTTTATGTATCACCCCACCTCACCTTTCCCGTTAAGCAGTCATAGTGTGTTTTCTGCATGTGTGACTCTGTTCTGTTTTGTAATTCAGTTCAAGTGTAACGGTTTTGACATTCCCTCTATAAGTGATACCTTATGAGAAGTGTCCTTTTCTGTGTGACTTAGTTCACTTAGAATCGTCGTACCTAAATCCACTCATCATGCTGCTACTAGCCTTATGACATTGATTTCATGGCTGAGTGATATTCCATTGTACATAAGGACCACAACTTCTTTATCCATTTTTCTCTTTCCTGGGATATTGAAGGTGGAATGAAGTGGAGGTCCTTGTCAACAGAGCAGCCCTAAACTTTGGGGTGCTTGTGTCTTGCTGATTTTTCATTTTCCCAATTTATACCCCCATGAGTGGAAGTGCCCTATGCTCTCTAAGCTGTGTTTTTTAGATGTTTCAGGACACACCGTACACTTCTCCAGAGTGGCTGTTGGCAATTTACATCCCGCCCATCAGTGTAGCAAGGCTCCCATTTCTCCATGGCCTGTCCTGCATTTCTGGTTTTGAGACTTTTTTCAGCATGGCCCTTTTGACCGATGGGTAGCGAGTCTTCTTTGTAGCGCTGATTTGCCTTTCCAGGTTGCTTGGTTGGCCAAAAAGGGCGTATGCGTTTTTTCCTGAATATATTCAGGAAAAAACGCATACGCCATTTTTGGCCAAGGGCATCATTGTCAACATTTTGCCGCTTTTCATGTGCTTTAAAGGCGATTCGAATCTACCTCCTGAAATCTGTTTCCTGCAATTCTGCCTTGATTTCAAATCCTCTTCTTTGCCTTCCCTCAATATATTTGTGGACGAGAGTTATCATTTCTAACTCTGCAGGTTTGTGAATTGCAGTGCCCTGAAGCTCCATTTTACAACTCGCTTTTTTGGGAGCTGGCCGCAAAAGCGCAGGATGGCTTCAGGCCCTGTTCTGGTTCCGGGGGGCAGGCTGAGCCTGTGGTTAATTCTTCTTCCTGATGGGAAAATAGAGTGACCTGTGCCTGTCCCTACACCAAGAGCTAGTCCCTCATTGGTTCCAAGTCTTCCCGTTCATCCTCAGGACAAATTGCAACCTGTACGGAACAGGAGGTTAAAGGTGCTGATGCTCCAAGTAGGGAGATTGCTAGGAAAGCGGCTGGAATGGCGACCCCGGGCACAAGGAGAAGAGAAATGAGGTGCGTTTTAGAAACCTTTCCCCATCACATGGTGTACCATCTTTTTGTTTTCTCATGCATGTTTTCGATGTAGGAATATGCCCTTGAACCTGGAGATTTGGGACCCATGCGATGGGTACCATGCTGTATTACTTTAAAGGGTCTGCGTTTGCTCACCCAACCTCACCAAACCTCTCAGCCCCAAGAGTGTCCACCCTTATGTCTCATCCAGCTGTGGGTCTAGATATGGTCAATCCAGGTTGCATCACAGCCCCTGAACGCATTGTGTAAGAATTTCTCTCTCTTTCACTGTCTTTGTTTCATGGGTTTTTCAAAGTAATTTATTTTTATAATGGCGTTTAGCTGCTTTTCACTGCTGTGTTTATGCCGCTTTACACCCACTTGACACACTAACAGAGAGATATCAATACATAGGTTTTAAGATTATTACTAGTCAGATATATTCTTGTGCGGTGAATAGGGCGTGTTGAGTCCAGTTCTCTGAGCAAGGAGTAGGTCTTGTCTATTACATATTGGTTTTATGGAACGGTATCTGAGCTAATTTGAAACCCTTGTTTTATGTATCACCCCACCTCACCTTTCCCGTTAAGCAGTCATAGTGTGTTTTCTGCATGTGTGACTCTGTTCTGTTTTGTAATTCAGTTCAAGTGTAACGGTTTTTACATTCCCTCTATAAGTGATACCTTATGAGAAGTGTCCTTTTCTGTGTGACTTATTTCACTTAGAATCGTCGTACCTAAATCCACTCATCATGCTGCTACTAGCCTTATGACATTGATTTCCTGGCTGAGTGATATTCCATTGTACATTAGGACCACAACTTCTTTATCCATTTTTCTCTTTCCTGGGATATTGAAGGTGGAATGAAGTGGAGGTCCTTGTCAACAGAGCAGCCCTAAACTTTGGGGTGCTTGTGTCTTGCTGATTTTTCATTTTCCCAATTTATACCCCCATGAGTGGAAGTGCCCTATGCTCTCTAAGCTGTGTTTTTTAGATGTTTCAGGACACACCGTACACTTCTCCAGAGTGGCTGTTGGCAATTTACATCCCGCCCATCAGTGTAGCAAGGCTCCCATTTCTCCATGGCCTGTCCTGTATTTCTGGTTTTGAGACTTTTTTCAGCATGGCCCTTTTGAGCGATGGGTAGCGAGTCTTCTTTGTAGCCCTGATTTGCCTTTCCAGGTTGCTTGGTTGGCCAAAAAGGGCGTATGCGTTTTTTCCTGAATATATTCAGGAAAAAACGCATACGCCCTTTCTGGCCAAGGGCATCATTGTCAACGTTTTGCCGCTTTTCATGTGCTTTAAAGGCGATTCGAATCTACCTCCTGAAATCTGTTTCCTGCAATTCTGCCTTGATTTCAAATCCTCTTCTTTGCCTTCCCTCAATATATTTGTGGACGAGAGTTATCACATATAACTCTGCAGGTTTGTGAATTGCAGTGCCCTGAAGCTCCATTTTACAACTCGCTTTTTTGGGAGCTGGCCGCAAAAGCGCAGGATGGCTTCAGGCCCTGTTCTGGTTCCGGGGGGCAGGCTGAGCCTGTGGTTAATTCTTCTTCCTGATGGGAAAATAGAGTGACCTGTGCCTGTCCCTACACCAAGAGCTAGTCTCTCATTGGTTCCAAGTCTTCCCGTTCATCCTCAGGACAAATTGCAACCTGTACGGAACAGGAGGTTAAAGGTGCTGATGCTCCAAGTAGGGAGATTGCTAGGAAAGCGGCTGGAATGGCGACCCCGGGCACAAGGAGAAGAGAAATGAGGTGCGTTTTAGAAACCTTTCCCCATCACATGGTGTACCATCTTTTTGTTTTCTCATGCATGTTTTCGATGTAGGAATATGCCCTTGAACCTGGAGATTTGGGACCCATGCGATGGGTACCACGCTGTATTACTTTAAAGGGTCTGCGTTTGCTCACCCAACCTCACCAAACCTCTCAGCCCCAAGAGTATCCACCCTTATGTCTCATCCAGCTGTGGGTCTAGATATGGTCAATCCAGGTTGCATCACAGCCCCTGAACGCATTGTGTAAGAATTTCTCTCTCTTTCACTGTCTTTGTTTCATGGGTTTTTCAAAGTAATTTATTTTTATAATGGGGTTTAACTGCTTTTCACTGCTGTGTTTATGCCGCTTTACACCCACTTGACACACTAACAGAGAGATATCAATACATAGGTTTTAAGATTATTACTAGTCAGATATATTCTTGTGCGGTGAATAGGGCGTGTTGAGTCCAGTTCTCTGAGCAAGGAGTAGGTCTTCTCTATTACATATTGGTTTTATGGAACGGTATCTGAGCTAATTTGAAACCCTTGTTTTATGTATCACCCCACCTCACCTTTCCCGTTAAGCAGCCATAGTGTGTTTTCTGCATGTGTGACTCTGTTCTGTTTTGTAATTCAGTTCAAGTGTAACGGTTTTTACATTCCCTCTATAAGTGATACCTTATGAGAAGTGTCCTTTTCTGTGTGACTTATTTCACTTAGAATCGTCGTACCTAAATCCACTCATCATGCTGCTACTAGTCTTATGACATTGATTTCCTGGCTGAGTGATATTCCATTGTACATTAGGACCACAACTTCTTTATCCATTTTTCTCTTTCCTGGGATATTGAAGGTGGAATGAAGTGGAGGTCCTTGTCAACAGAGCAGCCCTAAACTTTGGGGTGCTTGTGTCTTGCTGATTTTTCATTTTCCCAATTTATACCCCCATGAGTGGAAGTGCCCTATGCTCTCTAAGCTGTGTTTTTTAGATGTTTCAGGACACACCGTACACTTCTCCAGAGTGGCTGTTGGCAATTTACATCCCGCCCATCAGTGTAGCAAGGCTCCCATTTCTCCATGGCCTGTCCTGTATTTCTGGTTTTGAGACTTTTTTCAGCATGGCCCTTTTGAGCGATGGGTAGCGAGTCTTCTTTGTAGCCCTGATTTGCCTTTCCAGGTTGCTTGGTTGGCCAAAAAGGGCGTATGCGTTTTTTCCTGAATATATTCAGGAAAAAACGCATACGCCCTTTTTGGCCAAGGGCATCATTGTCAACGTTTTGCCGCTTTTCATGTGCTTTAAAGGCGATTCGAATCTACCTCCTGAAATCTGTTTCCTGCAATTCTGCCTTGATTTCAAATCCTCTTCTTTGCCTTCCCTCAATATATTTGTGGACGAGAGTTATCACTTATAACTCTGCAGGTTTGTGAATTGCAGTGCCCTGAAGCTCCATTTTACAACTCGCTTTTTTGGGAGCTGGCCGCAAAAGCGCAGGATGGCTTCAGGCCCTGTTCTGGTTCCGGGGGGCAGGCTGAGCCTGTGGTTAATTCTTCTTCCTGATGGGAAAATAGAGTGACCTGTGCCTGTCCCTACACCAAGAGCTAGTCTCTCATTGGTTCCAAGTCTTCCCGTTCATCCTCAGGACAAATTGCAACCTGTACGGAACAGGAGGTTAAAGGTGCTGATGCTCCAAGTAGGGAGATTGCTAGGAAAGCGGCTGGAATGGCGACCCCGGGCACAAGGAGAAGAGAAATGAGGTGCGTTTTAGAAACCTTTCCCCATCACATGGTGTACCATCTTTTTGTTTCCTCATGCATGTTTTCGATGTAGGAATATGCCCTTGAACCTGGAGATTTGGGACCCATGCGATGGGTACCACGCTGTATTACTTTAAAGGGTCTGCGTTTGCTCACCCAACCTCACCAAACCTCTCAGCCCCAAGAGTGTCCACCCTTATGTCTCATCCAGCTGTGGGTCTAGATATGGTCAATCCAGGTTGCATCACAGCCCCTGAACGCATTGTGTAAGAATTTCTCTCTCTTTCACTGTCTTTGTTTCATGGGTTTTTCAAAGTAATTTATTTTTATAATGGGGTTTAGCTGCTTTTCACTGCTGTGTTTATGCCGCTTTACACCCACTTGACACACTAACAGAGAGATATCAATACATAGGTTTTAAGATTATTACTAGTCAGATATATTCTTGTGCGGTGAATAGGGCGTGTTGAGTCCAGTTCTCTGAGCAAGGAGTAGGTCTTCTCTATTACATATTGGTTTTATGGAACGGTATCTGAGCTAATTTGAAACCCTTGTTTTATGTATCACCCCACCTCACCTTTCCCGTTAAGCAGCCATAGTGTGTTTTCTGCATGTGTGACTCTGTTCTGTTTTGTAATTCAGTTCAAGTGTAACGGTTTTTACATTCCCTCTATAAGTGATACCTTATGAGAAGTGTCCTTTTCTGTGTGACTTATTTCACTTAGAATCGTCGTACCTAAATCCACTCATCATGCTGCTACTAGTCTTATGACATTGATTTCCTGGCTGAGTGATATTCCATTGTACATTAGGACCACAACTTCTTTATCCATTTTTCTCTTTCCTGGGATATTGAAGGTGGAATGAAGTGGAGGTCCTTGTCAACAGAGCAGCCCTAAACTTTGGGGTGCTTGTGTCTTGCTGATTTTTCATTTTCCCAATTTATACCCCCATGAGTGGAAGTGCCCTATGCTCTCTAAGCTGTGTTTTTTAGATGTTTCAGGACACACCGTACACTTCTCCAGAGTGGCTGTTGGCAATTTACATCCCGCCCATCAGTGTAGCAAGGCTCCCATTTCTCCATGGCCTGTCCTGTATTTCTGGTTTTGAGACTTTTTTCAGCATGGCCCTTTTGAGCGATGGGTAGCGAGTCTTCTTTGTAGCCCTGATTTGCCTTTCCAGGTTGCTTGGTTGGCCAAAAAGGGCGTATGCGTTTTTTCCTGAATATATTCAGGAAAAAACGCATACGCCCTTTTTGGCCAAGGGCATCATTGTCAACGTTTTGCCGCTTTTCATGTGCTTTAAAGGCGATTCGAATCTACCTCCTGAAATCTGTTTCCTGCAATTCTGCCTTGATTTCAAATCCTCTTCTTTGCCTTCCCTCAATATATTTGTGGACGAGAGTTATCACTTATAACTCTGCAGGTTTGTGAATTGCAGTGCCCTGAAGCTCCATTTTACAACTCGCTTTTTTGGGAGCTGGCCGCAAAAGCGCAGGATGGCTTCAGGCCCTGTTCTGGTTCCGGGGGGCAGGCTGAGCCTGTGGTTAATTCTTCTTCCTGATGGGAAAATAGAGTGACCTGTGCCTGTCCCTACACCAAGAGCTAGTCTCTCATTGGTTCCAAGTCTTCCCGTTCATCCTCAGGACAAATTGCAACCTGTACGGAACAGGAGGTTAAAGGTGCTGATGCTCCAAGTAGGGAGATTGCTAGGAAAGCGGCTGGAATGGCGACCCCGGGCACAAGGAGAAGAGAAATGAGGTGCGTTTTAGAAACCTTTCCCCATCACATGGTGTACCATCTTTTTGTTTCCTCATGCATGTTTTCGATGTAGGAATATGCCCTTGAACCTGGAGATTTGGGACCCATGCGATGGGTACCACGCTGTATTACTTTAAAGGGTCTGCGTTTGCTCACCCAACCTCACCAAACCTCTCAGCCCCAAGAGTGTCCACCCTTATGTCTCATCCAGCTGTGGGTCTAGATATGGTCAATCCAGGTTGCATCACAGCCCCTGAACGCATTGTGTAAGAATTTCTCTCTCTTTCACTGTCTTTGTTTCATGGGTTTTTCAAAGTAATTTATTTTTATAATGGGGTTTAGCTGCTTTTCACTGCTGTGTTTATGCCGCTTTACACCCACTTGACACACTAACAGAGAGATATCAATACATAGGTTTTAAGATTATTACTAGTCAGATATATTCTTGTGCGGTGAATAGGGCGTGTTGAGTCCAGTTCTCTGAGCAAGGAGTAGGTCTTCTCTATTACATATTGGTTTTATGGAACGGTATCTGAGCTAATTTGAAACCCTTGTTTTATGTATCACCCCACCTCACCTTTCCCGTTAAGCAGCCATAGTGTGTTTTCTGCATGTGTGACTCTGTTCTGTTTTGTAATTCAGTTCAAGTGTAACGGTTTTTACATTCCCTCTATAAGTGATACCTTATGAGAAGTGTCCTTTTCTGTGTGACTTATTTCACTTAGAATCGTCGTACCTAAATCCACTCATCATGCTGCTACTAGCCTTATGACATTGATTTCCTGGCTGAGTGATATTCCATTGTACATTAGGACCACAACTTCTTTATCCATTTTTCTCTTTCCTGGGATATTGAAGGTGGAATGAAGTGGAGGTCCTTGTCAACAGAGCAGCCCTAAACTTTGGGGTGCTTGTGTCTTGCTGATTTTTCATTTTCCCAATTTATACCCCCATGAGTGGAAGTGCCCTATGCTCTCTAAGCTGTGTTTTTTAGATGTTTCAGGACACACCGTACACTTCTCCAGAGTGGCTGTTGGCAATTTACATCCCGCCCATCAGTGTAGCAAGGCTCCCATTTCTCCATGGCCTGTCCTGTATTTCTGGTTTTGAGACTTTTTTCAGCATGGCCCTTTTGAGCGATGGGTAGCGAGTCTTCTTTGTAGCCCTGATTTGCCTTTCCAGGTTGCTTGGTTGGCCAAAAAGGGCGTATGCGTTTTTTCCTGAATATATTCAGGAAAAAACGCATACGCCCTTTTTGGCCAAGGGCATCATTGTCAACGTTTTGCCGCTTTTCATGTGCTTTAAAGGCGATTCGTATCTACCTCCTGAAATCTGTTTCCTGCAATTCTGCCTTGATTTCAAATCCTCTTCTTTGCCTTCCCTCAATATATTTGTGGACGAGAGTTATCACTTATAACTCTGCAGGTTTGTGAATTGCAGTGCCCTGAAGCTCCATTTTACAACTCGCTTTTTTGGGAGCTGGCCGCAAAAGCGCAGGATGGCTTCAGGCCCTGTTCTGGTTCCGGGGGGCAGGCTGAGCCTGTGGTTAATTCTTCTTCCTGATGGGAAAATAGAGTGACCTGTGCCTGTCCCTACACCAAGAGCTAGTCTCTCATTGGTTCCAAGTCTTCCCGTTCATCCTCAGGACAAATTGCAACCTGTACGGAACAGGAGGTTAAAGGTGCTGATGCTCCAAGTAGGGAGATTGCTAGGAAAGCGGCTGGAATGGCGACCCCGGGCACAAGGAGAAGAGAAATGAGGTGCGTTTTAGAAACCTTTCCCCATCACATGGTGTACCATCTTTTTGTTTTCTCATGCATGTTTTCGATGTAGGAATATGCCCTTGAACCTGGAGATTTGGGACCCATGCGATGGGTACCACGCTGTATTACTTTAAAGGGTCTGCGTTTGCTCACCCAACCTCACCAAACCTCTCAGCCCCAAGAGTGTCCACCCTTATGTCTCATCCAGCTGTGGGTCTAGATATGGTCAATCCAGGTTGCATCACAGCCCCTGAACGCATTGTGTAAGAATTTCTCTCTCTTTCACTGTCTTTGTTTCATGGGTTTTTCAAAGTAATTTATTTTTATAATGGGGTTTAGCTGCTTTTCACTGCTGTGTTTATGCCGCTTTACACCCACTTGACACACTAACAGAGAGATATCAATACATAGGTTTTAAGATTATTACTAGTCAGATATATTCTTGTGCGGTGAATAGGGCGTGTTGAGTCCAGTTCTCTGAGCAAGGAGTAGGTCTTCTCTATTACATATTGGTTTTATGGAACGGTATCTGAGCTAATTTGAAACCCTTGTTTTATGTATCACCCCACCTCACCTTTCCCGTTAAGCAGCCATAGTGTGTTTTCTGCATGTGTGACTCTGTTCTGTTTTGTAATTCAGTTCAAGTGTAACGGTTTTTACATTCCCTCTATAAGTGATACCTTATGAGAAGTGTCCTTTTCTGTGTGACTTATTTCACTTAGAATCGTCGTACCTAAATCCACTCATCATGCTGCTACTAGCCTTATGACATTGATTTCCTGGCTGAGTGATATTCCATTGTACATTAGGACCACAACTTCTTTATCCATTTTTCTCTTTCCTGGGATATTGAAGGTGGAATGAAGTGGAGGTCCTTGTCAACAGAGCAGCCCTAAACTTTGGGGTGCTTGTGTCTTGCTGATTTTTCATTTTCCCAATTTATACCCCCATGAGTGGTAGTGCCCTATGCTCTCTAAGCTGTGTTTTTTAGATGTTTCAGGACACACCGTACACTTCTCCAGAGTGGCTGTTGGCAATTTACATCCCGCCCATCAGTGTAGCAAGGCTCCCATTTCTCCATGGCCTGTCCTGTATTTCTGGTTTTGAGACTTTTTTCAGCATGGCCCTTTTGAGCGATGGGTAGCGAGTCTTCTTTGTAGCCCTGATTTGCCTTTCCAGGTTGCTTGGTTTGCCAAAAAGGGCGTATGCGTTTTTTTCCTAAATATATTCAGGAAAAAACGCATACGCCCTTTCTGGCCAAGGGCATCATTGTCAACGTTTTGCCGCTTTTCATGTGCTTTAAAGGCGATTCGAATCTACCTCCTGAAATCTGTTTCCTGCAATTCTGCCTTGATTTCAAATCCTCTTCTTTGCCTTCCCTCAATATATTTGTGGACGACAGTTATCACTTATAACTCTGCAGGTTTGTGAATTGCAGTGCCCTGAAGCTCCATTTTACAACTCGCTTTTTTGGGAGCTGGCCGCAAAAGCGCAGGATGGCTTCAGGCCCTGTTCTGGTTCCGGGGGGCAGGCTGAGCCTGTGGTTAATTCTTCTTCCTGATGGGAAAATAGAGTGACCTGTGCCTGTCCCTACACCAAGAGATAGTCTCTCATTGGTTCCAAGTCTTCCCGTTCATCCTCAGGACAAATTGCAACCTGTACGGAACAGGAGGTTAAAGGTGCTGATGCTCCAAGTAGGGAGATTGCTAGGAAAGCGGCTGGAATGGCGACCCCGGGCACAAGGAGAAGAGAAATGAGGTGCGTTTTAGAAACCTTTCCCCATCACATGGTGTACCATCTTTTTGTTTTCTCATGCATGTTTTCGATGTAGGAATATGCCCTTGAACCTGGAGATTTGGGACCCATGCGATGGGTACCACGCTGTATTACTTTAAAGGGTCTGCGTTTGCTCACCCAACCTCACCAAACCTCTCAGCCCCAAGAGTGTCCACCCTTATGTCTCATCCAGCTGTGGGTCTAGATATGGTCAATCCAGGTTGCATCACAGCCCCTGAACGCATTGTGTAAGAATTTCTCTCTCTTTCACTGTCTTTGTTTCATGGTTTTTTCAAAGTAATTTATTTTTATAATGGGGTTTAGCTGCTTTTCACTGCTGTGTTTATGCCGCTTTACACCCACTTGACACACTAACAGAGAGATATCAATACATAGGTTTTAAGATTATTACTAGTCAGATATATTCTTGTGCGGTGAATAGGGCGTGTTGAGTCCAGTTCTCTGAGCAAGGAGTAGGTCTTGTCTATTACATATTGGTTTTATGGAACGGTATCTCAGCTAATTTGAAACCCTTGTTATATGTATCACCCCACCTCACCTTTCCCGTTAAGCAGCCATAGTGTGTTTTCTGCATGTGTGACTCTGTTCTGTTTTGTAATTCAGTTCAAGTGTAACGGTTTTGACATTCCCTCTATAAGTGATACCTTATGAGAAGTGTCCTTTTCTGTGTGACTTATTTCACTTAGAATCGTCGTACCTAAATCCACTCATCATGCTGCTACTAGCCTTATGACATTGATTTCCTGGCTGAGTGATATTCCATTGTACATTAGGACCACAACTTCTTTACCCATTTTTCTCTTTCCTGGGATATTGAAGGTGGAATGAAGTGGAGGTCCTTGTCAACAGAGCAGCCCTAAACTTTGGGGTGCTTGTGTCTTGCTGATTTTTCATTTTCCCAATTTATACCCCCATGAGTGGAAGTGCCCTATGCTCTCTAAGCTGTGTGTTTTAGATGTTTCAGGACACACCGTACACTTCTCCAGAGTGGCTGTTGGCAATTTACATCCCGCCCATCAGTGTAGAAAGGCTCCCATTTCTCCATGGCCTGTCCTGTATTTCTGGTTTTGAGACTTTTTTCAGCATGGCCCTTTTGACCGATGGGTAGCGAGTCTTCTTTGTAGCCCTGATTTGCCTTTCCAGGTTGCTTGGTTGGCCAAAAAGGGCGTATGCGTTTTTTCCTGAATATATTCAGGAAAAAACGCATACGCCCTTTTTGGCCAAGGGCATCATTGTCAACGTTTTGCCGCTTTTCATGTGCTTTAAAGGCGATTCGAATCTACCTCCTGAAATCTGTTTCCTGCAATTCTGCCTTGATTTCAAATCCTCTTCTTTGCCTTCCCTCAATATATTTGTGGACGAGAGTTATCACTTATAACTCTGCAGGTTTGTGAATTGCAGTGCTCTGAAGCTCCATTTTACAACTCGCTTTTTTGGGAGCTGGCCGCAAAAGCGCAGGATGGCTTCAGGCCCTGTTCTGGTTCCGGGGGGCAGGCTGAGCCTGTGGTTAATTCTTCTTCCTGATGGGAAAATAGAGTGACCTGTGCCTGTCCCTACACCAAGAGCTAGTCTCTCATTGGTTCCAAGTCTTCCCGTTCATCCTCAGGACAAATTGCAACCTGTACGGAACAGGAGGTTAAAGGTGCTGATGCTCCAAGTAGGGAGATTGCTAGGAAAGCGGCTGGAATGGCGACCCCGGGCACAAGGAGAAGAGAAATGATGTGTGTTTTAGAAACCTTTCCCCATCACATGGTGTACCATCTTTTTGTTTTCTCATGCATGTTTTCGATGTAGGAAGATGCCCTTGAACCTGGAGATTCGGGACCCATGCGATGGGTACCACGCAGTATTACTTTAAAGGGTCTGCGTTTGCTCACCCAACCTCACCAAATCTCTCAGCCCCAAGAGTGTCCACCCTTATGTCTCATCCAGCTGTGGGTCTAGATATGGTCAATCCAGGTTGCATCACAGCCCCTGAACGCATTGTGTAAGAATTTCTCTCTCTTTCAATGTCTTGGTTTCATGGGTTTTTCGAAGTAATTTATTTTTATAATGGCGTTTAGCTGCTTTTCACTGCTGTGTTTATGCCGCTTTACACCCACTTGACACACTAACAGAGAGATATCAATACATAGGTTTTAAGATTATTCCTAGTCAGATATATTCTTGTGCGGTGAATAGGGCGTGTTGAGTCCAGTTCTCTGAGCAAGCAGTAGGTCTTGTCTATTACATATTGGGTTTATGGAACGGTATCTGAGCTAATTTGAAACCCTTGTTTTATGTATCACCCCACCTCACCTTTCCCGTTAAGCAGCCATAGTGTGTTTTCTGCATGTGTGACTCTGTTCTGTTTTGTAATTCAGTTCAAGTGTAACGGTTTTTACATTCCCTCTATAAGTGATACCTTATGAGAAGTGTCCTTTTCTGTGTGACTTATTTCACTTAGAATCGTCGTACCTAAATCCACTCATCATGCTGCTACTAGCCTTATGACATTGATTTCATGGCTGAGTGATATTCCATTGTACATAAGGACCACAACTTCTTTATCCATTTTTCTCTTTCCTGGGATATTGAAGGTGGAATGAAGTGGAGGTCCTTGTCAACAGAGCAGCCCTAAACTTTGGGGTGCTTGTGTCTTGCTGATTTTTCATTTTCCCAATTTATACCCCCATGAGTGGAAGTGCCCTATGCTCTCTAAGCTGTGTTTTTTAGATGTTTCAGGACACACCGTACACTTCTCCAGAGTGGCTGTTGGCAATTTACATCCCGCCCATCAGTGTAGCAAGGCTCCCATTTCTCCGTGGCCTGTCCTGTATTTCTGGTTTTGAGACTTTTTTCAGCATGGCCCTTTTGACCGATGGGTAGCGAGTCTTCTTTGTAGCCCTGATTTGCCTTTCCAGGTTGCTTGGTTGGCCAAAAAGGGCGTATGCGTTTTTTCCTGAATATATTCAGGAAAAAACGCATACGCCCTTTTTGGCCAAGGGCATCATTGTCAACGTTTTGCCGCTTTTCATGTGCTTTAAAGGCGATTCGAATCTACCTCCTGAAATCTGTTTCCTGCAATTCTGCCTTGATTTCAAATCCTCTTCTTTGCCTTCCCTCAATATATTTGTGGACGAGAGTTATCACTTATAACTCTGCAGGTTTGTGAATTGCAGTGCCCTGAAGCTCCATTTTACAACTCGCTTTTTTGGGAGCTGGCCGCAAAAGCGCAGGATGGCTTCAGGCCCTGTTCTGGTTCCGGGGGGCAGGCTGAGCCTGTGGTTAATTCTTCTTCCTGATGGGAAAATAGAGTGACCTGTGCCTGTCCCAACACCAAGAGCTAGTCTCTCACTGGTTCCCCATGTACCCGTTCATCCTCAGGACAAATTGCAACCTGTACGGAACAGGAGGTTAAAGGTGCTGATGCTCCAAGTAGGGAGATTGTTAGTAAAGCGGCTGGAATGGCGAACCCGGGCACAAGAAGAAGAGAAATGAGGTGCGTTTTAGAAACCTTTCCCCATCACATGGTGTACCATCTTTTTGTTTTCTCATGCATGTTTTCGATGTAGGAAGATGCCCTTGAACCTGGAGATTTGGGACCCATGCGATGGGTACCACGCAGTATTACTTTAAAGGGTCTGCGTTTGCTCACCCAACCTCACCAAACCTCTCAGCCCCAAGAGTGTCCACCCTTATGTCTCATCCAGCTGTGGGTCTAGATATGGTCAATCCAGTTTGCATCACAGCCCCTGAACGCATTGTGTAAGAATTTCTCTCTCTTTCACTGTCTTTGTTTCATGGGTTTGTAAAAGTAATTTATTTTTATAATGGGGTTTAGCTGCTTTTCACTGCTGTGTTTATGCCGCTTTACACCCACTTGACACACTAACAGTGAGATATCAATACATAGGTTTTAAGGTTATTACTAGTCAGATATATTTTTGTGCGGTGAATAGGGCGTGTTGAATCCAGTTCTCTGAGCAAGGAGTAGGTCTTGTCTATTACATATTGGGTTTATGGAACTGTATCTGAGCTAATTGAAACCCTTGTTTTATGTATCACCCCACCTCACCTTTCCCGTTAAGCAGCCATAGTGTGTTTTCTGCATGTGTGACTCTGTTCTGTTTTGTAATTCAGTTCAAGTGTAACGGTTTTTACATTCCCTCTATAAGTGATACCTTATGAGAAGTGTCCTTTTCTGTGTGACTTATTTCACTTAGAATCGTCGTACCTAAATCCACTCATCATGCTGCTACTAGCCTTATGACATTGATTTCATGGCTGAGTGATATTCCATTGTACATAAGGACCACAACTTCTTTATCCATTTTTCTCTTTCCTGGGATATTGAAGGTGGAATGAAGTGGAGGTCCTTGTCAACAGAGCAGCCCTAAACTTTGGGGTGCTTGTGTCTTGCTGATTTTTCATTTTCCCAATTTATACCCCCATGAGTGGAAGTGCCCTATGCTCTCTAAGCTGTGTTTTTTAGATGTTTCAGGACACACCGTACACTTCTCCAGAGTGGCTGTTGGCAATTTACATCCCGCCCATCAGTGTAGCAAGGCTCCCATTTCTCCGTGGCCTGTCCTGCATTGCTGGTTTTGAGACTTTTTTCAGCATGGCCCTTTTGACCGATGGGTAGCGAGTCTTCTTTGTAGCGCTGATTTGCCTTTCCAGGTTGCTTGGTTGGCCAAAAAGGGCGTATGCGTTTTTTCCTGAATATATTCAGGAAAAAACGCATACGCCCTTTTTGGCCAAGGGCATCATTGTCAACGTTTTGCCGCTTTTCATGTGCTTTAAAGGCGATTCGAATCTACCTCCTGAAATCTGTTTCCTGCAATTCTGCCTTGATTTCAAATCCTCTTCTTTGCCTTCCCTCAATATATTTGTGGACGAGAGTTATCACTTATAACTCTGCAGGTTTGTGAATTGCAGTGCCCTGAAGCTCCATTTTACAACTCGCTTTTTTGGGAGCTGGCCGCAAAAGCGCAGGATGGCTTCAGGCCCTGTTCTGGTTCCGGGGGGCAGGCTGAGCCTGTGGTTAATTCTTCTTCCTGATGGGAAAATAGAGTGACCTGTGCCTGTCCCTACACCAAGAGCTAGTCTCTCATTGGTTCCAAGTCTTCCCGTTCATCCTCAGGACAAATTGCAACCTGTACGGAACAGGAGGTTAAAGGTGCTGATGCTCCAAGTAGGGAGATTGCTAGGAAAGCGGCTGGAATGGCGACCCCGGGCACAAGGAGAAGAGAAATGAGGTGCGTTTTAGAAACCTTTCCCCATCACATGGTGTACCATCTTTTTGTTTTCTCATGCATGTTTTCGATGTAGGAATATGCCCTTGAACCTGGAGATTTGGGACCCATGCGATGGGTACCACGCTGTATTACTTTAAAGGGTCTGCGTTTGCTCACCCAACCTCACCAAACCTCTCAGCCCCAAGAGTGTCCACCCTTATGTCTCATCCAGCTGTGGGTCTAGATATGGTCAATCCAGGTTGCATCACAGCCCCTGAACGCATTGTGTAAGAATTTCTCTCTCTTTCACTGTCTTTGTTTCATGGGTTTTTCAAAGTAATTTATTTTTATAATGGGGTTTAGCTGCTTTTCACTGCTGTGTTTATGCCGCTTTACACCCACTTGACACACTAACAGAGAGATATCAATACATAGGTTTTAAGATTATTACTAGTCAGATATATTCTTGTGCGGTGAATAGGGCGTGTTGAGTCCAGTTCTCTGAGCAAGGAGTAGGTCTTCTCTATTACATATTGGTTTTATGGAACGGTATCTGAGCTAATTTGAAACCCTTGTTTTATGTATCACCCCACCTCACCTTTCCCGTTAAGCAGCCATAGTGTGTTTTCTGCATGTGTGACTCTGTTCTGTTTTGTAATTCAGTTCAAGTGTAACGGTTTTTACATTCCCTCTATAAGTGATACCTTATGAGAAGTGTCCTTTTCTGTGTGACTTATTTCACTTAGAATCGTCGTACCTAAATCCACTCATCATGCTGCTACTAGTCTTATGACATTGATTTCCTGGCTGAGTGATATTCCATTGTACATTAGGACCACAACTTCTTTATCCATTTTTCTCTTTCCTGGGATATTGAAGGTGGAATGAAGTGGAGGTCCTTGTCAACAGAGCAGCCCTAAACTTTGGGGTGCTTGTGTCTTGCTGATTTTTCATTTTCCCAATTTATACCCCCATGAGTGGAAGTGCCCTATGCTCTCTAAGCTGTGTTTTTTAGATGTTTCAGGACACACCGTACACTTCTCCAGAGTGGCTGTTGGCAATTTACATCCCGCCCATCAGTGTAGCAAGGCTCCCATTTCTCCGTGGCCTGTCCTGCATTGCTGGTTTTGAGACTTTTTTCAGCATGGCCCTTTTGACCGATGGGTAGCGAGTCTTCTTTGTAGCGCTGATTTGCCTTTCCAGGTTGCTTGGTTGGCCAAAAAGGGCGTATGCGTTTTTTCCTGAATATATTCAGGAAAAAACGCATACGCCCTTTTTGGCCAAGGGTATCATTGTCAACGTTTTGCCGCTTTTCATGTGCTTTAAAGGCGATTCGAATCTACCTCCTGAAATCTGTTTCCTGCAATTCTGCCTTGATTTCAAATCCTCTTCTTTGCCTTCCCTCAATATATTTGTGGACGAGAGTTATCATTTATAACTCTGCAGGTTTGTGAATTGCAGTGCCCTGAAGCTCCATTTTACAACTCGCTTTTTTGGGAGCTGGCCGCAAAAGCGCAGGATGGCTTCAGGCCCTGTTCTGGTTCCGGGGTGAGGATGAGCCTGTGGTTAATTCTTCTTCCTGATGGGAAAATAGAGTGACCTGTGCCTGTCCCAACACCAAGAGCTAGTCTCTCACTGGTTCCCCATGTACCCGTTCATCCTCAGGACAAATTGCAACCTGTACGGAACAGGAGGTTAAAGGTGCTGATGCTCCAAGTAGGGAGATTGTTAGTAAAGCGGCTGGAATGGCGACCCCGGGCACAAGAAGAAGAGAAATGAGGTGCGTTTTAGAAACCTTTCCCCATCACATGGTGTACCATCTTTTTGTTTTCTCATGCATGTTTTCGATGTAGGAAGATGCCCTTGAACCTGGAGATTTGGGACCCATGCGATGGGTACCACGCAGTATTACTTTAAAGGGTCTGCGTTTGCTCACCCAACCTCACCAAACCTCTCAGCCCCAAGAGTGTCCACCCTTATGTCTCATCCAGCTGTGGGTCTAGATATGGTCAATCCAGTTTGCATCACAGCCCCTGAACGCATTGTGTAAGAATTTCTCTCTCTTTCACTGTCTTTGTTTCATGGGTTTGTAAAAGTAATTTATTTTTATAATGGGGTTTAGCTGCTTTTCACTGCTGTGTTTATGCCGCTTTACACCCACTTGACACACTAACAGTGAGATATCAATACATAGGTTTTAAGGTTATTACTAGTCAGATATATTTTTGTGCAGTGAATAGGGCGTGTTGAATCCAGTTCTCTGAGCAAGGAGTAGGTCTTGTCTATTACATATTGGGTTTATGGAACTGTATCTGAGCTAATTGAAACCCTTGTTTTATGTATCACCCCACCTCACCTTTCCCGTTAAGCAGCCATAGTGTGTTTTCTGCATGTGTGACTCTGTTCTGTTTTGTAATTCAGTTCAAGTGTAACGGTTTTGACATTCCCTCTATAAGTGATACCTTATGAGAAGTGTCCTTTTCTGTGTGACTTATTTCACTTAGAATCGTCGTACCTAAATCCACTCATCATGCTGCTACTAGCCTTATGACATTGATTTCATGGCTGAGTGATATTCCATTGTACATAAGGACCACAACTTCTTTATCCATTTTTCTCTTTCCTGGGATATTGAAGGTGGAATGAAGTGGAGGTCCTTGTCAACAGAGCAGCCCTAAACTTTGGGGTGTTTGTGTCTTGCTGATTTTTCATTTTCCCAATTTATACCCCCATGAGTGGAAGTGCCCTATGCTCTCTAAGCTGTGTTTTTTAGATGTTTCAGGACACACCGTACACTTCTCCAGAGTGGCTGTTGGCAATTTACATCCCGCCCATCAGTGTAGCAAGGCTCCCATTTCTCCATGGCCTGTCCTGCATTTCTGGTTTTGAGACTTTATTCAGCATGGCCCTTTTGACCGATGGGTAGCGAGTCTTCTTTGTAGCCCTGATTTACCTTTCCAGGTTGCTTGTTTGGCCAAAAAGGGCGTATGCGTTTTTTCCTGAATATATTCAGGAAAAAACGCATACGCCCTTTTTGGCCAAGGGCATCATTGTCAACGTTTTGCCGCTTTTCATGTACTTTAAAGGCGATTCGAATCTACCTCCTGAAATCTGTTTCCTGCAATTCTGCCTTGATTTCAAATCCTCTTCTTTGCCTTCCCTCAATATATTTGTGGACGAGAGTTATCATTTATAACTCTGCAGGTTTGTGAATTGCAGTGCCCTGAAGCTCCATTTTACAACTCGCATTTTTGGGAGCTGGCCTCAAAAGCGCAGGATGGATTCAGGCCCTGTTCTGCTTCCGGCGGGGGAGGATGAGCCTGTGGTTAATTCTTCTTCCTGATGGGAAAATAGAGTGACCTCTGCCTGTCCCAACACCAAGAGCTAGTCTCTCACTGGTTCCCCATGTACCCGTTCATCCTCAGGACAAATTGCAACCTGTACGGAACAGGAGGTTAAAGGTGCTGATGCTCCAAGTAGGGAGATTGTTAGTAAAGCGGCTGGAATGGCGAACCCGGGCACAAGAAGAAGAGAAATGAGGTGCATTTTAGAAACCTTTCCCCATCACATGGTGTACCGTCTTTTTGTTTTCTCATGCATGTTTTCGATGTAGGAAGATGCCCTTGAACCTGGAGATTTGGGACCCATGCGATGGGTACCACGCAGTATTACTTTAAAGGGTCTGCGTTTGCTCACCCAACCTCACCAAACCTCTCAGCCCCAAGAGTGTCCACCCTTATGTCTCATCCAGCTGTGGGTCTAGATATGGTCAATCCAGGTTGCATCACAGCCCCTGAACGCATTGTGTAAGAATTTCTCTCTCTTTCACTGTCTTTGTTTCATGGGTTTGTAAAAGTAATTTATTTTTATAATGGGGTTTAGCTGCTTTTCACTGCTGTGTTTATGCCGCTTTACACCCACTTGACACACTAACAGAGAGATATCAATACATAGGTTTTAAGATTATTACTAGTCAGATATATTCTTGTGCAGTGAATAGGGCGTGTTGAATCCAGTTCTCTGAGCAAGGAGTAGGTCTTGTCTATTACATATTGGGTTTATGGAACTGTATCTGAGCTAACTGAAACCCTTGTTTTATGTATCACCCCACCTCACCTTTCCCGTTAAGCAGCCATAGTGTGTTTTCTGCATGTGTGACTCTGTTCTGTTTTGTAATTCAGTTCAAGTGTAACGGTTTTGACATTCCCTCTATAAGTGATACCTTATGAGAAGTGTCCTTTTCTGTGTGACTTATTTCACTTAGAATCGTCGTACCTAAATCCACTCATCATGCTGCTACTAGCCTTATGACATTGATTTCATGGCTGAGTGATATTCCATTGTACATAAGGACCACAACTTCTTTATCCATTTTTCTCTTTCCTGGGATATTGAAGGTGGAATGAAGTGGAGGTCCTTGTCAACAGAGCAGCCCTAAACTTTGGGGTGTTTGTGTCTTGCTGATTTTTCATTTTCCCAATTTATACCCCCATGAGTGGAAGTGCCCTATGCTCTCTAAGCTGTGTTTTTTAGATGTTTCAGGACACACCGTACACTTCTCCAGAGTGGCTGTTGGCAATTTACATCCCGCCCATCAGTGTAGCAAGGCTCCCATTTCTCCATGGCCTGTCCTGCATTTCTGGTTTTGAGACTTTATTCAGCATGGCCCTTTTGACCGATGGGTAGCGAGTCTTCTTTGTAGCCCTGATTTACCTTTCCAGGTTGCTTGTTTGGCCAAAAAGGGCGTATGCGTTTTTTCCTGAATATATTCAGGAAAAAACGCATACGCCCTTTTTGGCCAAGGGCATCATTGTCAACGTTTTGCCGCTTTTCATGTACTTTAAAGGCGATTCGAATCTACCTCCTGAAATCTGTTTCCTGCAATTCTGCCTTGATTTCAAATCCTCTTCTTTGCCTTCCCTCAATATATTTGTGGACGAGAGTTATCATTTATAACTCTGCAGGTTTGTGAATTGCAGTGCCCTGAAGCTCCATTTTACAACTCGCATTTTTGGGAGCTGGCCTCAAAAGCGCAGGATGGATTCAGGCCCTGTTCTGCTTCCGGCGGGGGAGGATGAGCCTGTGGTTAATTCTTCTTCCTGATGGGAAAATAGAGTGACCTCTGCCTGTCCCAACACCAAGAGCTAGTCTCTCACTGGTTCCCCATGTACCCGTTCATCCTCAGGACAAATTGCAACCTGTACGGAACAGGAGGTTAAAGGTGCTGATGCTCCAAGTAGGGAGATTGTTAGTAAAGCGGCTGGAATGGCGAACCCGGGCACAAGAAGAAGAGAAATGAGGTGCATTTTAGAAACCTTTCCCCATCACATGGTGTACCGTCTTTTTGTTTTCTCATGCATGTTTTCGATGTAGGAAGATGCCCTTGAACCTGGAGATTTGGGACCCATGCGATGGGTACCACGCAGTATTACTTTAAAGGGTCTGCGTTTGCTCACCCAACCTCACCAAACCTCTCAGCCCCAAGAGTGTCCACCCTTATGTCTCATCCAGCTGTGGGTCTAGATATGGTCAATCCAGGTTGCATCACAGCCCCTGAACGCATTGTGTAAGAATTTCTCTCTCTTTCACTGTCTTTGTTTCATGGGTTTGTAAAAGTAATTTATTTTTATAATGGGGTTTAGCTGCTTTTCACTGCTGTGTTTATGCCGCTTTACACCCACTTGACACACTAACAGAGAGATATCAATACATAGGTTTTAAGATTATTACTAGTCAGATATATTCTTGTGCAGTGAATAGGGCGTGTTGAATCCAGTTCTCTGAGCAAGGAGTAGGTCTTGTCTATTACATATTGGGTTTATGGAACTGTATCTGAGCTAACTGAAACCCTTGTTTTATGTATCACCCCACCTCACCTTTCCCGTTAAGCAGCCATAGTGTGTTTTCTGCATGTGTGACTCTGTTCTGTTTTGTAATTCAGTTCAAGTGTAACGGTTTTGACATTCCCTCTATAAGTGATACCTTATGAGAAGTGTCCTTTTCTGTGTGACTTATTTCACTTAGAATCGTCGTACCTAAATCCACTCATCATGCTGCTACTAGTCTTATGACATTGATTTCCTGGCTGAGTGATATTCCATTGTACATTAGGACCACAACTTCTTTATCCATTTTTCTCTTTCCTGGGATATTGAAGGTGGAATGAAGTGGAGGTCCTTGTCAACAGAGCAGCCCTAAACTTTGGGGTGCTTGTGTCTTGCTGATTTTTCATTTTCCCAATTTATACCCCCATGAGTGGAAGTGCCCTATGCTCTCTAAGCTGTGTTTTTTAGATGTTTCAGGACACACCGTACACTTCTCCAGAGTGGCTGTTGGCAATTTACATCCCGCCCATCAGTGTAGCAAGGCTCCCATTTCTCCGTGGCCTGTCCTGCATTGCTGGTTTTGAGACTTTTTTCAGCATGGCCCTTTTGACCGATGGGTAGCGAGTCTTCTTTGTAGCGCTGATTTGCCTTTCCAGGTTGCTTGGTTGGCCAAAAAGGGCGTATGCGTTTTTTCCTGAATATATTCAGGAAAAAACGCATACGCCCTTTTTGGCCAAGGGCATCATTGTCAACGTTTTGCCGCTTTTCATGTGCTTTAAAGGCGATTCGAATCTACCTCCTGAAATCTGTTTCCTGCAATTCTGCCTTGATTTCAAATCCTCTTCTTTGCCTTCCCTCAATATATTTGTGGACGAGAGTTATCATTTATAACTCTGCAGGTTTGTGAATTGCAGTGCCCTGAAGCTCCATTTTACAACTCGCTTTTTTGGGAGCTGGCCGCAAAAGCGCAGGATGGCTTCAGGCCCTGTTCTGGTTCCGGGGTGAGGATGAGCCTGTGGTTAATTCTTCTTCCTGATGGGAAAATAGAGTGACCTGTGCCTGTCCCAACACCAAGAGCTAGTCTCTCACTGGTTCCCCATGTACCCGTTCATCCTCAGGACAAATTGCAACCTGTACGGAACAGGAGGTTAAAGGTGCTGATGCTCCAAGTAGGGAGATTGTTAGTAAAGCGGCTGGAATGGCGACCCCGGGCACAAGAAGAAGAGAAATGAGGTGCGTTTTAGAAACCTTTCCCCATCACATGGTGTACCATCTTTTTGTTTTCTCATGCATGTTTTCGATGTAGGAAGATGCCCTTGAACCTGGAGATTTGGGACCCATGCGATGGGTACCACGCAGTATTACTTTAAAGGGTCTGCGTTTGCTCACCCAACCTCACCAAACCTCTCAGCCCCAAGAGTGTCCACCCTTATGTCTCATCCAGCTGTGGGTCTAGATATGGTCAATCCAGTTTGCATCACAGCCCCTGAACGCATTGTGTAAGAATTTCTCTCTCTTTCACTGTCTTTGTTTCATGGGTTTGTAAAAGTAATTTATTTTTATAATGGGGTTTAGCTGCTTTTCACTGCTGTGTTTATGCCGCTTTACACCCACTTGACACACTAACAGTGAGATATCAATACATAGGTTTTAAGGTTATTACTAGTCAGATATATTTTTGTGCAGTGAATAGGGCGTGTTGAATCCAGTTCTCTGAGCAAGGAGTAGGTCTTGTCTATTACATATTGGGTTTATGGAACTGTATCTGAGCTAATTGAAACCCTTGTTTTATGTATCACCCCACCTCACCTTTCCCGTTAAGCAGCCATAGTGTGTTTTCTGCATGTGTGACTCTGTTCTGTTTTGTAATTCAGTTCAAGTGTAACGGTTTTGACATTCCCTCTATAAGTGATACCTTATGAGAAGTGTCCTTTTCTGTGTGACTTATTTCACTTAGAATCGTCGTACCTAAATCCACTCATCATGCTGCTACTAGCCTTATGACATTGATTTCATGGCTGAGTGATATTCCATTGTACATAAGGACCACAACTTCTTTATCCATTTTTCTCTTTCCTGGGATATTGAAGGTGGAATGAAGTGGAGGTCCTTGTCAACAGAGCAGCCCTAAACTTTGGGGTGTTTGTGTCTTGCTGATTTTTCATTTTCCCAATTTATACCCCCATGAGTGGAAGTGCCCTATGCTCTCTAAGCTGTGTTTTTTAGATGTTTCAGGACACACCGTACACTTCTCCAGAGTGGCTGTTGGCAATTTACATCCCGCCCATCAGTGTAGCAAGGCTCCCATTTCTCCATGGCCTGTCCTGCATTTCTGGTTTTGAGACTTTATTCAGCATGGCCCTTTTGACCGATGGGTAGCGAGTCTTCTTTGTAGCCCTGATTTACCTTTCCAGGTTGCTTGTTTGGCCAAAAAGGGCGTATGCGTTTTTTCCTGAATATATTCAGGAAAAAACGCATACGCCCTTTTTGGCCAAGGGCATCATTGTCAACGTTTTGCCGCTTTTCATGTACTTTAAAGGCGATTCGAATCTACCTCCTGAAATCTGTTTCCTGCAATTCTGCCTTGATTTCAAATCCTCTTCTTTGCCTTCCCTCAATATATTTGTGGACGAGAGTTATCATTTATAACTCTGCAGGTTTGTGAATTGCAGTGCCCTGAAGCTCCATTTTACAACTCGCATTTTTGGGAGCTGGCCTCAAAAGCGCAGGATGGATTCAGGCCCTGTTCTGCTTCCGGCGGGGGAGGATGAGCCTGTGGTTAATTCTTCTTCCTGATGGGAAAATAGAGTGACCTCTGCCTGTCCCAACACCAAGAGCTAGTCTCTCACTGGTTCCCCATGTACCCGTTCATCCTCAGGACAAATTGCAACCTGTACGGAACAGGAGGTTAAAGGTGCTGATGCTCCAAGTAGGGAGATTGTTAGTAAAGCGGCTGGAATGGCGAACCCGGGCACAAGAAGAAGAGAAATGAGGTGCATTTTAGAAACCTTTCCCCATCACATGGTGTACCGTCTTTTTGTTTTCTCATGCATGTTTTCGATGTAGGAAGATGCCCTTGAACCTGGAGATTTGGGACCCATGCGATGGGTACCACGCAGTATTACTTTAAAGGGTCTGCGTTTGCTCACCCAACCTCACCAAACCTCTCAGCCCCAAGAGTGTCCACCCTTATGTCTCATCCAGCTGTGGGTCTAGATATGGTCAATCCAGGTTGCATCACAGCCCCTGAACGCATTGTGTAAGAATTTCTCTCTCTTTCACTGTCTTTGTTTCATGGGTTTGTAAAAGTAATTTATTTTTATAATGGGGTTTAGCTGCTTTTCACTGCTGTGTTTATGCCGCTTTACACCCACTTGACACACTAACAGAGAGATATCAATACATAGGTTTTAAGATTATTACTAGTCAGATATATTCTTGTGCAGTGAATAGGGCGTGTTGAATCCAGTTCTCTGAGCAAGGAGTAGGTCTTGTCTATTACATATTGGGTTTATGGAACTGTATCTGAGCTAACTGAAACCCTTGTTTTATGTATCACCCCACCTCACCTTTCCCGTTAAGCAGCCATAGTGTGTTTTCTGCATGTGTGACTCTGTTCTGTTTTGTAATTCAGTTCAAGTGTAACGGTTTTTACATTCCCTCTATAAGTGATACCTTATGAGAAGTGTCCTTTTCTGTGTGACTTATTTCACTTAGAATCGTCGTACCTAAATCCACTCATCATGCTGCTACTAGCCTTATGACATTGATTTCATGGCTGAGTGATATTCCATTGTACATAAGGACCACAACTTCTTTATCCATTTTTCTCTTTCCTGGGATATTGAAGGTGGAATGAAGTGGAGGTCCTTGTCAACAGAGCAGCCCTAAACTTTGGGGTGCTTGTGTCTTGCTGATTTTTCATTTTCCCAATTTATACCCCCATGAGTGGAAGTGCCCTATGCTCTCTAAGCTGTGTTTTTTAGATGTTTCAGGACACACCGTACACTTCTCCAGAGTGGCTGTTGGCAATTTACATCCCGCCCATCAGTGTAGCAAGGCTCCCATTTCTCCGTGGCCTGTCCTGCATTGCTGGTTTTGAGACTTTTTTCAGCATGGCCCTTTTGACCGATGGGTAGCGAGTCTTCTTTGTAGCGCTGATTTGCCTTTCCAGGTTGCTTGGTTGGCCAAAAAGGGCGTATGCGTTTTTTCCTGAATATATTCAGGAAAAAACGCATACGCCCTTTTTGGCCAAGGGCATCATTGTCAACGTTTTGCCGCTTTTCATGTGCTTTAAAGGCGATTCGAATCTACCTCCTGAAATCTGTTTCCTGCAATTCTGCCTTGATTTCAAATCCTCTTCTTTGCCTTCCCTCAATATATTTGTGGACGAGAGTTATCATTTATAACTCTGCAGGTTTGTGAATTGCAGTGCCCTGAAGCTCCATTTTACAACTCGCATTTTTGGGAGCTGGCCTCAAAAGCGCAGGATGGCTTCAGGCCCTGTTCTGCTTCCGGGGGGGAGGATGAGCCTGTGGTTAATTCTTCTTCCTGATGGGAAAATAGAGTGACCTGTGCCTGTCCCAACACCAAGAGCTAGTCTCTCACTGGTTCCCCATGTACCCGTTCATCCTCAGGACAAATTGCAACCTGTACGGAACAGGAGGTTAAAGGTGCTGATGCTCCAAGTAGGGAGATTGTTAGTAAAGCGGCTGGAATGGCGAACCCGGGCACAAGAAGAAGAGAAATGAGGTGCGTTTTAGAAACCTTTCCCCATCACATGGTGTACCGTCTTTTTGTTTTCTCATGCATGTTTTCGATGTAGGAAGATGCCCTTGAACCTGGAGATTTGGGACGCATGCGATGGGTACCACGCAGTATTACTTTAAAGGGTCTGCGTTTGCTCACCCAACCTCACCAAACCTCTCAGCCCCAAGAGTGTCCACCCTTATGTCTCATCCAGCTGTGGGTCTAGATATGGTCAATCCAGGTTGCATCACAGCCCCTGAACGCATTGTGTAAGAATTTCTCTCTCTTTCACTGTCTTTGTTTCATGGGTTTGTAAAAGTAATTTATTTTTATAATGGGGTTTAGCTGCTTTTCACTGCTGTGTTTATGCCGCTTTACACCCACTTGACACACTAACAGAGAGATATCAATACATAGGTTTTAAGATTATTACTAGTCAGATATATTCTTGTGCAGTGAATAGGGCGTGTTGAATCCAGTTCTCTGAGCAAGGAGTAGGTCTTGTCTATTACATATTGGGTTTATGGAACTGTATCTGAGCTAATTGAAACCCTTGTTTTATGTATCACCCCACCTCACCTTTCCCGTTAAGCAGCCATAGTGTGTTTTCTGCATGTGTGACTCTGTTCTGTTTTGTAATTCAGTTCAAGTGTAATGGTTTTTACATTCCCTCTATAAGTGATACCTTATGAGAAGTGTCCTTTTCTGTGTGACTTATTTCACTTAGAATCGTCGTACCTAAATCCACTCATCATGCTGCTACTAGCCTTATGACATTGATTTCATGGCTGAGTGATATTCCATTGTACATAAGGACCACAACTTCTTTATCCATTTTTCTCTTTCCTGGGATATTGAAGGTGGAATGAAGTGGAGGTCCTTGTCAACAGAGCAGTCCTAAACTTTGGGGTGCTTGTGTCTTGCTGATTTTTCATTTTCCCAATTTATACCCCCATGAGTGGAAGTGCCCTATGCTCTCTAAGCTGTGTTTTTTAGATGTTTCAGGACACACCGTACACTTCTCCAGAGTGGCTGTTGGCAATTTACATCCCGCCCATCAGTGTAGCAAGGCTCCCATTTCTCCATGGCCTGTCCTGCATTTCTGGTTTTGAGACTTTATTCAGCATGGCCCTTTTGACCGATGGGTAGCGAGTCTTCTTTGTAGCCCTGATTTACCTTTCCAGGTTGCTTGTTTGGCCAAAAAGGGCGTATGCGTTTTTTCCTGAATATATTCAGGAAAAAACGCATACGCCCTTTTTGGCCAAGGGCATCATTGTCAACGTTTTGCCGCTTTTCATGTGCTTTAAAGGCGATTCGAATCTACCTCCTGAAATCTGTTTCCTGCAATTCTGCCTTGATTTCAAATCCTCTTCTTTGCCTTCCCTCAATATATTTGTGGACGAGAGTTATCATTTATAACTCTGCAGGTTTGTGAATTGCAGTGCCCTGAAGCTCCATTTTACAACTCGCTTTTTTGGGAGCTGGCCGCAAAAGCGCAGGATGGCTTCAGGCCCTGTTCTGGTTCCGGGGTGAGGATGAGCCTGTGGTTAATTCTTCTTCCTGATGGGAAAATAGAGTGACCTGTGCCTGTCCCAACACCAAGAGCTAGTCTCTCACTGGTTCCCCATGTACCCGTTCATCCTCAGGACAAATTGCAACCTGTACGGAACAGGAGGTTAAAGGTGCTGATGCTCCAAGTAGGGAGATTGTTAGTAAAGCGGCTGGAATGGCGACCCCGGGCACAAGAAGAAGAGAAATGAGGTGCGTTTTAGAAACCTTTCCCCATCACATGGTGTACCATCTTTTTGTTTTCTCATGCATGTTTTCGATGTAGGAAGATGCCCTTGAACCTGGAGATTTGGGACCCATGCGATGGGTACCACGCAGTATTACTTTAAAGGGTCTGCGTTTGCTCACCCAACCTCACCAAACCTCTCAGCCCCAAGAGTGTCCACCCTTATGTCTCATCCAGCTGTGGGTCTAGATATGGTCAATCCAGTTTGCATCACAGCCCCTGAACGCATTGTGTAAGAATTTCTCTCTCTTTCACTGTCTTTGTTTCATGGGTTTGTAAAAGTAATTTATTTTTATAATGGGGTTTAGCTGCTTTTCACTGCTGTGTTTATGCCGCTTTACACCCACTTGACACACTAACAGTGAGATATCAATACATAGGTTTTAAGATTATTACTAGTCAGATATATTTTTGTGCAGTGAATAGGGCGTGTTGAATCCAGTTCTCTAAGCAAGGAGTAGGTCTTGTCTATTACATATTGGGTTTATGGAACTGTATCTGAGCTAATTGAAACCCTTGTTTTATGTATCACCCCACCTCACCTTTCCCGTTAAGCAGCCATAGTGTGTTTTCTGCATGTGTGACTCTGTTCTGTTTTGTAATTCAGTTCAAGTGTAACGGTTTTTACATTCCCTCTATAAGTGATACCTTATGAGAAGTGTCCTTTTCTGTGTGACTTATTTCACTTAGAATCGTCGTACCTAAATCCACTCATCATGCTGCTACTAGCCTTATGACATTGATTTCATGGCTGAGTGATATTCCATTGTACATAAGGACCACAACTTCTTTATCCATTTTTCTCTTTCCTGGGATATTGAAGGTGGAATGAAGTGGAGGTCCTTGTCAACAGAGCAGTCCTAAACTTTGGGGTGCTTGTGTCTTGCTGATTTTTCATTTTCCCAATTTATACCCCCATGAGTGGAAGTGCCCTATGCTCTCTAAGCTGTGTTTTTTAGATGTTTCAGGACACACCGTACACTTCTCCAGAGTGGCTGTTGGCAATTTACATCCCGCCCATCAGTGTAGCAAGGCTCCCATTTCTCCATGGCCTGTCCTGCATTTCTGGTTTTGAGACTTTATTCAGCATGGCCCTTTTGACCGATGGGTAGCGAGTCTTCTTTGTAGCCCTGATTTACCTTTCCAAGTTGCTTGTTTGGCCAAAAAGGGCGTATGCGTTTTTTCCTGAATATATTCAGGAAAAAACGCATACGCCCTTTTTGGCCAAGGGCATCATTGTCAACGTTTTGCCGCTTTTCATGTGCTTTAAAGGCGATTCGAATCTACCTCCTGAAATCTGTTTCCTGCAATTCTGCCTTGATTTCAAATCCTCTTCTTTGCCTTCCCTCAATATATTTGTGGACGAGAGTTATCATTTATAACTCTGCAGGTTTGTGAATTGCAGTGCCCTGAAGCTCCATTTTACAACTCGCTTTTTTGGGAGCTGGCCGCAAAAGCGCAGGATGGCTTCAGGCCCTGTTCTGGTTCCGGGGTGAGGATGAGCCTGTGGTTAATTCTTCTTCCTGATGGGAAAATAGAGTGACCTGTGCCTGTCCCAACACCAAGAGCTAGTCTCTCACTGGTTCCCCATGTACCCGTTCATCCTCAGGACAAATTGCAACCTGTACGGAACAGGAGGTTAAAGGTGCTGATGCTCCAAGTAGGGAGATTGTTAGTAAAGCGGCTGGAATGGCGAACCCGGGCACAAGAAGAAGAGAAATGAGGTGCGTTTTAGAAACCTTTCCCCATCACATGGTGTACCATCTTTTTGTTTTCTCATGCATGTTTTCGATGTAGGAAGATGCCCTTGAACCTGGAGATTTGGGACCCATGCGATGGGTACCACGCAGTATTACTTTAAAGGGTCTGCGTTTGCTCACCCAACCTCACCAAACCTCTCAGCCCCAAGAGTGTCCACCCTTATGTCTCATCCAGCTGTGGGTCTAGATATGGTCAATCCAGTTTGCATCACAGCCCCTGAACGCATTGTGTAAGAATTTCTCTCTCTTTCACTGTCTTTGTTTCATGGGTTTGTAAAAGTAATTTATTTTTATAATGGGGTTTAGCTGCTTTTCACTGCTGTGTTTATGCCGCTTTACACCCACTTGACACACTAACAGTGAGATATCAATACATAGGTTTTAAGGTTATTACTAGTCAGATATATTTTTGTGCAGTGAATAGGGCGTGTTGAATCCAGTTCTCTGAGCAAGGAGTAGGTCTTGTCTATTACATATTGGGTTTATGGAACTGTATCTGAGCTAATTGAAACCCTTGTTTTATGTATCACCCCACCTCACCTTTCCCGTTAAGCAGCCATAGTGTGTTTTCTGCATGTGTGACTCTGTTCTGTTTTGTAATTCAGTTCAAGTGTAACGGTTTTGACATTCCCTCTATAAGTGATACCTTATGAGAAGTGTCCTTTTCTGTGTGACTTATTTCACTTAGAATCGTCGTACCTAAATCCACTCATCATGCTGCTACTAGCCTTATGACATTGATTTCATGGCTGAGTGATATTCCATTGTACATAAGGACCACAACTTCTTTATCCATTTTTCTCTTTCCTGGGATATTGAAGGTGGAATGAAGTGGAGGTCCTTGTCAACAGAGCAGCCCTAAACTTTGGGGTGCTTGTGTCTTGCTGATTTTTCATTTTCCCAATTTATACCCCCATGAGTGGAAGTGCCCTATGCTCTCTAAGCTGTGTTTTTTAGATGTTTCAGGACACACCGTACACTTCTCCAGAGTGGCTGTTGGCAATTTACATCCCGCCCATCAGTGTAGCAAGGCTCCCATTTCTCCGTGGCCTGTCCTGCATTGCTGGTTTTGAGACTTTTTTCAGCATGGCCCTTTTGACCGATGGGTAGCGAGTCTTCTTTGTAGCGCTGATTTGCCTTTCCAGGTTGCTTGGTTGGCCAAAAAGGGCGTATGCGTTTTTTCCTGAATATATTCAGGAAAAAACGCATACGCCCTTTTTGGCCAAGGGCATCATTGTCAACGTTTTGCCGCTTTTCATGTGCTTTAAAGGCGATTCGAATCTACCTCCT